>NC_067401.1:203212500-203322500 GCF_016432865.1 Antechinus flavipes
AGAAACGTGACAAGAAATTTTTTAGCATTCATTTTTATGAGATGTTGAGTTCCAAAATTTAGCAATGTTTTAGATTTTAAAAAATTTTCCAAGAAAAAGGGAAAGGTTAATCAGTCATTGAACAAGTATTTGTTGGAGGAGGATCTATGTCAGCAGCTATTGAGCATGAGTTAAAATCAGGGGCATGCTGGAGCCAGATGTAACCAGCTCTGAAAGCCACTCGTTAAATTTTTAGCAGGAGCACTGATTCCTCAGAAACTGGCAGCTATGAAAAATCTGGCCTGATTTATTAGTTGTATATCACCTTCCCCTCCTTTACTCCCTCCCCCAGTTAATTGTTAAACATTTCCTAGCATGTTATTGTTGTCAATTCTTCATGACCCATTTAGGGTTTTCTTGGCAAAGTTTTTTTGTTTTTTTTTTTTTTTACTGGAGTGGTTTGCCATTTTTTCTCCAACTTATTTTGCAGATGAGGAAACTGAGGCAAAAAATGATCAAATGATTTGTCCTAGATCACACAGCTAGGAAGTGTGAGAAGCCCAACTTAAACCCAAAAGGATATCCTCCTGACTCCAAGCCCAGCACTCTATCCACATCAGCTGCCTATACCTCTGCTAAGAGTAATAAAAAAGCACATTATTGACCTTTCACTTCAACTTCCCAGTTCCAATATGATGACAGCTGACATTTATTTAAGATTTGAAAATTTAAAAAACACTTTAGAAATACTATATCATTTGATCATGCATCCTTCAGACATTATGGTTCCATTTTATAGATTATAGAATAACAATTCTAGAGTTCTAAGGGACATTAGTGATCATCTAGTTCAACTCTCTCATTTTATGAGTAAGAAAACTGAGTCCCAGATAGATTGTGACTTGTTCAGGATCACATAGCTAGTAAGTATGATAGTCTAAATTTTGTCATTCCACAGAAATTTAACCATAGGATCCAGGGACTTAGAGTTGAATGGAAGCTTAGCCATTTTATAAATGTTCCCAGTAAGTCTTAGGTCCCAGTCAAGTGAAATAAATGTCTCATTGGACAATATGTATATTACTGATTGAATGCCAGGCACATGTTAATCTTCTGTAAGACCTAATTTCTTAAACTGAGTCATGATATGACACCTTGTAATTGAATGGGGGGAGGGGGTCACAAAGTTATGATTTATCATCTGTAAATGTTTGATTTATATATCTATCTTATATATCTATATATCAGGGGTCACATTAAAATTTATAAGGTGAAAAAATATCAGGAGTGGAAAAAGCTCAAGAAATACTGAAAAGGACACAAGAAAAGTGCCCTCAGGAGGCCTGAAGTCTGTCTAAAAAGACAAGACCTCTGATCTTTTTCCTGGTGTAATGGGAAAAACAACAGATTTGAGAGTCTGTACCTGAGGTATATCATTACTCTCTCTCTGGCACTCACGTCTTACCTTCTCAAGACACTGCTAGATGCTCAGAGAAGACTTGGAATCATAGAACTTTGGAGCTGGAAGAAATGTCAGAGATCATTTAAACTAGGGGATCTCAACTTTTTGTGTGTTATTGGCTCTTTAAGCAGTGTAGTGAAGTCCATAGACCCCTTCTCAGAATGTTTAAAATAAAATACATAGTATATAAAAAAAATTACATGGACAATTAACAAATTTAAAACCAGTTTAAGAACCCTTGATCTGATTCAATCTTCTAATTTTTGTGGAACTAGAAACTGCCCTTCAAAAATGGCTGCTAGAGTGGGTTTCAGAAAAGAAAGACTGATGCTAAATGAAACAAAAGAACCAGGAGAACATTGTATACAATAACAAGATTATGGGATGATCAACTATGATGGACTCGGCTCTTCTCAACAATGATTCACGGAAATTCCAATAGAGTTGGAATGGATGTAAAGATATTTTCAATTTTTTAATTGTATTTTTTCTTTCTTGTGGTTTTTTCCCCCTTTGGCCTAATTTTTCTTGCACAACATGACAAATACGGAAATTTAACCTATGTCAGATTGCTTGCTGTCGGGAGGAAGGGAGAAAAATTTGTTGTAACACAACAAAAGTTTTATAAAAATGAATGTTGAAAACTATCTATACATATATTTGGAAAAATAAAATACTATTGAGAAAAACAAAAAAAATGTTTGCTAGTTATTGGCAGGTCCCAATCCAGAACCCAGATATCCTGACTGATGAGTTTTTTTGACTGTCCTATATTTCCAGCTCTACATGTCTCCTGCTATGTCGTGGGGAAATATAAACCACCAAACATTCCATTAATAGCCCAATTTCTAAAAAAGAAGTAATCTTATCTTGGTATTCAAAGAGATGAGAAACATAAATTAATATAAAATAAGGAAGAAGACATTCCATATAGGAAACAGTGGACAATGGTGAGTTCAAAAATTTGGAAGTGGGCAAAATGAGATTTCTTGTACAGGAGCATTAGTCATTAAGTATTTATCAAACATCTATTATATGCCAAATTGTGTAGTAGATACAAAGGCAAAAGTGAAATGGTCCTTGCCCTCAAGTAACTTACAATTATTATCAAGAGAGATCACCTCTCCATTGCAATAGATGTGGTCACAGAATATAGTGTTACACATAAGGTTTTAATGCGTATAATCTGATGATTTTCTCAGGTGTGAATACTTCTGAATGGGTTCAGAAAGAACTACCTGCTTCAGCAGCCATCTCATTTGAAATTTGACAGATGGGGGAAAGATCATATAAGATCTAACTGTACAATCAATTCATGCGTTAAAATCATTGGTAGGACTTTGAATTGTATATAACATGAATATTAAAATTATAATGATTTGGACAATGTAGTTTATGTGAATGTTCTAAAGCATTGAATTGAAAAGACATATTTGCAATAAAACAGCTCTGGATATTAATAAGAGGGGGAGGAAAGGAGGGAGAGAGAAAGAAAGGAGGGAGGGAAGGAGAAAGGCAGGAGGAAGGGAGAAAGGAGAAAAGGAGAGAGCGGGGGAGGGAGGGAGGGAGGGAGAAAGAGAGAGAGAGAGGGAGGAAGAAAAGAAAAAATTATCTGAGCCAGCAGTTTGGCTATGCTTCTGGAAATTTTAACTGCTTGGATCCTGACTGAGTTGTAGTACAGATACCTGCATATAATAAATGACAACAAGGATGAGAGGAGATATTCTCTTCTCCCCACTATTGGGCATGTCATAGTAGCTACTGGATCAGTAGAAGAAGCTACATTTATCAGGGAGCAGAGACACCACTCCAAACATACAGTCATTGGAGGAAGACAGCATCTTCAAAGACTGTGACCCCTAGCAATTGAGAAATAAACTATGGAGAGGAGCAAATCTTTGTTATTCAGTGTGAGAACTTTACAAAATCTTGCAATACCAATTGTGATTTGCTTTGCCCATGTATCCTGCATCCTAACTTCCCTACCATTGTACTCTAAGTTTGAGCCCACTATCCCCATGGATACTAAGCATATTTGTGGGAGATATACAAGAGAAAATATTTTGTAAATTTTCTTCCTACTATTCCATTTGCTAAGAACTAATTATATCTACTGATTGGTTGTTAATGGGAAACATAATGACAAGGACTCACTAGCTACATTAGTAAGATTAGCCAACCACGGGATTAAATCTCTGAGGAACAACCTTATAAATGTGAGCTAGTGAATGGTATTAAGTACATACAAAATAAACACAAGGTCATTTTTGAGGAGAGGCACTAGCAGCTAAGAAAATCAGGTAAGACTTCATCTAGAAGATATCACTTGAATTTAGACTTGAAGAAAACTAGAGGTTTTAAAAAACAGGTGAAGAGGGAGTACATTTCAGGCATCAGGGACAATCTGCTAAGGCAAGAAGATGGATGACAGTATGTCATGTGTGAGGAATAATAAGTTCAGTTTAACTTTATCATAGAGTCCAAGAAAGGAAGTGATGTGTATTGAAAATAAATAAAAACCAAACAATGGAGTTTATATTTTGTCCTAGAATATGGAGCCAACTAGAGTTATTGAATAGTATAGTGACACGGTCACACCTGTGCTTAAAGAAAATCACTTTGGCAGCTGTGTAGAGGATAGACTGGAAAGAATAGAGACAAGGCAGGGAGATGAATTAGGAGGTAATTTCAACAGTGCAAGTGAGAGGTGATGAGGACTAGAAATAAGGCAGTAGTTGTGTAAGTGAAGAGAAAGTGACAGATGTGAGAGATGTAGAAATATAAAAGGTAACATGATGAACAGGTGAACAGGTTTGGCAGGAGCAGAGAAGTCATGGTAGGAAGGGTAGAATCTCAGGAGGCCAGGACACAGGACAATATCCAGTGGCTCAAGGAATCATAACACTTTTCTTTCCAGAAAAGAGCAAACAAATTGAGCTTTCCCTCTGAGTACCAGGTACAAATCAATTCAATTCAAAACCAACATTAAATGCTATAACCAAGATATTATGCTAGAAGTAGAGACAGGAAAAAAAAAGAAACAAGATACAGCTTCTAATTTGAAAGAACTTGTGGGGTAGCTAGGTGGCACATTGGATACAATACCAAACCTGAAGTCAGGAGAATCTCAGTTCAAATCTGGCCTCAGACACCTAATACTTATTAACTGTGTAACTCTGTGTGATCAAATGCCTTGCCCTTCAATAAATAAACTTGAAATTCATATGTATACAATGTACATTCGTGTTATACACTTATAATTTATACACCTCATGGCAATAATTTACAGTAGGTAAGTAGATAAGATATTATTCCCTTTTACTGATGGAGAAACTGAGGAGGGGTTGAGTGACTTGTTGGAAATCACATAGTCAATTAGCAAGAGACTAGACTTCCTTAAACTTGGTGTTCTGATTCTAATACAGTAGAAATTTCAAAATGTTAGTTTTGGAGTCAGAGGGTTCAAATTTTGCCCCCATACATTATCTGTATAGTCTTAAGCAAATCATTTAACTTCTTTGTATATTAATTTTTTCATCTATGGAATGACCTCAAGAGTTCTGAGATCCCTTCCAGTTCTATGCCTAAGATTCCAAGGTTATTCTCTGTTTTGCTCTAGACCAGCCTGGCAGGTTCTGTCAACATGGAAGGATTTCAATACAAGCCCAGCACCAGATGACACTCTTATCATGTAGGAACAGCCTGGCTAAGTTCCAATGGGATCATGACTGAAGGGTTAATCAACATGGAGCAAACAGTGTAGAAAGGGGCTCACAGAAACTAAATAAGCTAGAAAGGCATAATGGAAGAGATCTGTGGAAGGAACAGAAGAAAAAATATAGACTTTGAAGGCAGAAGACAGTTTCAAATCTCACCTCTGATACTTACAACCTCTAAGTGATCTTGGGCAAAACTCTTCATCTTTCTAAGCTTTCCATTTCTTCATCTATAGAAAGGGGGAAATGAGCTAGATAACCTCTAAAGTTCCTTCCAGGTCTACATTTATTGATTGGAAATCATGGACCTTGAAGTGTCTTCACCAGGTACAAATTTCCCAGCCATTTCAGCATTGTAAATTTCCTAGTCATTTCAAAGTCAATTCAACCAATATTCAGTGATCACTACTTATGAGCACTGAGGAAGACACAAAGTTGAAAGAAGACCCTATCTCTATCTTCAAGAACCTTACAGCCTAGTAATCATGAAGATGGAGCTCAAAAGAGGGAGGGAGAGAATTTGGGTAGATTTAGGCATTAATGTATAGACTATGGTTCCTATGTGTAATACCTTATACCTCCCTAGAGGCCATAGGTCCTGATGGGGCTAAGAAGCCTTGAGATTGTTGGGAAAGCTCAAACCCATCACCTTCCCACCCCAAGCTCCCCAGCTGTGTGGCTCCCTATGATGGATGGCCTCTTGTCTCCTGCTTTATTAAACTCATGCAGAGCCATTCAGCCCTGGATTTGCAAGAGGCTTAATGAGCATTTGGAAAGGATTGGAGAGGGAGGCCGGGATTTCAAGAGGTTACCAAGACCCAGACAGGAAAAAACAGCTTGGGTTCCCAGGCAGTCCCAGAGTAGGTTGAGTGTCAGAGCTTAGAAAGGGTGTCTATTTAAAATGAGGGACTTTGGATCCCAGTTGAGATGGAATCCCAAATTCTTTAGTATCCCCTGCATCCCTCAATAACACATGCACACAATTCTGGAGTAGAACCAGTTATCATATACTGAGAGTCCTATTCTTCAGAGCCTTAAAATGAATGCTGTAGATATCTGTAAAAGAAGAGTACAGAAAGTTTGTCACCTTTCTCCCACACCCCCCATTCCCAGCTCTCCCAAGTCCCAGTGGAATTAGGCCAGGAAGGTTTTTTAGTGGTAACTTATATAAGTGAAACAATCATGAAATTTTGAGATGAAAGAAATCTCAGAAAACAAACAGTTCAAGCTCTATGTTTAACAAGAGAGGAAACTGAGGCACAAAAAAGGGATCTTGAAGGAATCTTAGGGGAAACCAAAGTCCATAAATTTGCTCAAGGTTACATAGATAGTAAGTAGCAGAATCAGGCTCTGAACCTAAGACATGTGACTCTATAGTAAAAGTAATTACATAGTCACTACAATGTAGCAAATCTGAATTTCAAACTTGCTTTTCTAACTCTACATCAAGGGTTTTTAATCTTTTTCGTGCCAAGGACCCTTTTGGCAGCCTAGTGAATTCTATGCACCCCTTCTTAGAATGATATTTTTTAATGTATACAAAAGTACATAGCATTAAAAAGGGAAATTATATTGAAATCCAGTTATCAAAATAGTTTCTTAAAACTGTAAATTCACAGAATCCAGTAAAAGAACACCTGTTTACATCAGAGGCTTCTTCCACTTTGTCATGATCCTGGATGTCAGAATTCTCATGGTTTGTTCTCAGTTCTGTTGTATGATCTTCAACAAACACTTCCCCATCCCTGGGTCTCAGTATCCTATTCTAATAATTCCTACCCTCAAGGTGCTTACATTTTACTGTAGAGAGCGTGTAACATGTATACATCTAAATATATATGTAAATATGTGATTATTTGAGAAAAAAAAGAGAAATCAAGAGAAGGGAAGAGGAGAAAATACAAGACAAGTCAAGGGAAGGGAAGGGTAAACAAGACAAGACAAGGGAAGGGGAGGGGAGGGGAAGAAAGGAAAGAGAAAGGAAGGGAATAAAACAGAAGGAACGGGAAGGGAGAAAGAGAAAAGAGGAGAGGAAGAGAAGAGAGGAGAAAAAAAGACTTAAGACAAATTTTGATAGGACACCCATGATTAGGAGGTGTTATATGAATGATGATTCAACATATGTAGCTATGAAGTTCTAAAACAAGAAAGAAAAAAGAGAGTTTTCAGGAGGAGGTGATCAATAATGTGAAATGCTACAGAAAGTTTAAGAGAAGGATGAGAAATGAGAAAAAGCCCTGAATTTAGTAACTTAGAGATAACTAAAATTATTGGAGAGAAGATTCTGTTAAGCCATGGAGTTAGAAAATAGATTACAGGGGAATGTGAGAGTGAAAGGAGAGGAAGTAGAAACAAGGAATATAGGTGAGTTTTTTGAGGAATTTGACTGAGAAGATGATAAGTTGAGGGAATGGTGTGGTCAAATAAATGTTTCTTAAAGATTAAGGATATCTTGTCATTTTTTTAAGCATCAGGAAAAGAGCCAATTGATAAGGAAAGGCTGAAAACTAGAGATTGAGAGGTGATACAATGGACAAGCCTGCAGAAGAGACAAGAGATAATAACCTCAAGGTCAAAAATGGACATATTGGTTTGGGCCAGGATAAGGGTCACCTTTTTCCCAGAGGTTGAAGGAAAGGTAAAAAGGAGAGCAGAAAATGATACTAAGAGGTTTTAAGATATAAGGAAGGGAAGAAGAAATTCTAGATGGATGCCTCCCATCTATAAAATGAATTTAAAAGATGATTTCTAAGTCTCTTACAGCTCTGAAATTCTATATTCTGTGTTTTAATGTTCTTTGTTCTGAGAGCCCTCCCTGCTCTGAGATTCTATTATTTTCATTTTAACATTCAGTCATTCTAAAGTCATCTAAAGTAAAAAAGACTTAAGACAAATTTTGATAGGACATCCCTGATTAGGAGGTATTATATGAATGATGATTCAGCAAATGTAGTTATGAAGTTGTAAGAAAGAAAGCAGCATTTTCAGGAGGAGGTGATCAATAGTGCTACAGAAAGTTTAAGAGAAGGATGAAGAAAAAGCCCTGAATTTAGTAACTCAGAGATAACTAAAATTATTGGAGAGAAGATTCAATTAAACCATAGTTAGAAAATAGAATACAGGGGAATGTGAGAGTGAAAGGAGAGGAAGTAGAAACAAGGAATATAGGTGAGTTTTTCGAGGAATTTGACTGAGAAGAAGATGATAAGTTGAGGGAATGATATGGTCAAGTAAATGTCTAATGTCATCTGTAGTTCTAATCTTTTAGGATTATAAATCTTCTTAAAATGTTCAACATGTAATTTTTTTTAAATTTCTTCATCAAACTACTCTTTCACTGTCTGATGGGGAAGAGAGTACACTTATATGGAGATATATACAAACATACAGGCACACATAGGAAGTTGATCTAAAATTTTTTTATTAATTTTATTTTTCCAAATACATACAAAAATAGTTTTCAAAATTCATCTTTGCAAACATTATGTTCCAATTTTTTTTCTCTCTCTCTCCCCTCCCCTAGACAGCAAACAATCTAAAATAGGTTAAACATGTGCAATTATTCTAAACATATTTCCATATTCATTATGCTGCGCAAAAAAAATAATAAATCTGATCAAAAGGAGAGGAAACAGGAGAAAGAAAGAAAAACAAGCAAACAAACAACAGCAAAAAAAATTTTTTTAAAGTGAAAATAGTATGCTTTGAGCCACATTCATTTTCCATGGTTCTCTTTGGATGCAGATGGTTCTTTCCATCACAAGGTTATTTGGAATTTCCCTGAATCCTTTAATTGTTGAAAAAATTGTCTGTTATAGTTGATCATGACATAATCTTTTTGTTGCTATGTACAATGTTCTCTTGGTTATGCCATGTAAGTCTTTTCAAACAATTCTGAAATCAGTCTGCTCATCATTTATTATAAAACAATAATATTCCATTACATGAATATACCATAACTTATTCAGCCATTTCCTAATTAATGGGCATCTACTCAATTTTCAGTTCCTTGCCATTATAAAAAGGATTGCTACAAACGTTTTTGTACATGTGGGTTCTTTCATACACACACATACACACACACACACACACACACACACACACACACACACACTATTCTCTCACTAAATATTCCAAAGATACCAATCTCCTCTTGTGGAACCTATAGAAGCTCTTTGAAAGCAAAAGCTATCACATGTTAATTGTAAATTACTTCAAAGTCCAATTCTTCTTGTGCAGCAAAATAACTGTATGGATATATAGTTAACATATACTTTAACATATTTAACATATATTGGTCTACCTGCCATTCAGGGGAGGGATGGGGGAAAAAGGGGGAAAATTAGAATAAAAGGTTTTGCAACTGTCAATGCTGAAAAATTACTCATGCATATATCTTGTAAATAAAATGCTATATAATAAAAAAGAAAGAAAGAAAGAAAGAAAGAAAGAAAGAAAGAAAGAAAGAAAGAAAGAAAGAAAGAAAGAAAGAAAGAAAGAAAGAAAGAAAACAAGCAAAGGCTAGAGTTTACCTCAAAAACCACATGAAACCAAAGATTGACCTTTCTTGAAAATTTTCCAATCTATCTTGAGCTGGAGTCAGTCTCATTGGGATTAGAAGGGTGTTTAGCCTAGCTCATATGGAATATGGAAAGCCAGTGAAAGAGTCTTTTATTTTATTTTATTTTATTTAATAATAACTTTGTATTGACAGAATCCATGCCAGGGTAATTTTTTACAACATCATCCCTTGCACTCGCTTATGTTTCGTTTTTTCCCCTCCCTCCCTCCACCCCCCCCAAGATGGCAAGCAGTCCTATATATGTTAAATATGTTGCAGTATATCCTAGATATAATGCATATTTGCAGAACCAAACAGTTCTCCTGTTGCACAGGGAAATTGGATTCAGAAGGTAAAAATAACTCGGGAAGAAAATCAAAAATGCAAATAGTTCACATTCATTTCCCAGTATTCCTTCTTTGGGTGTAGCTGTTTCTGTCCATCATTTATCCATTGAAACTCAGTTAGGTCTCTTTGTCATAGAAATCCACTTCCATCAGAATACATCCTCATACAATATCGTTGTCGAAGTGTATAATGATCTCCTGGTTCTGCTCATCTCACTTAGCATCAGTCCATGTAGGTCTCTCCAAGCCTCTCTGTATTCATCCTGTTGGTCATTTCTTACAGAACAATAATATTCCATAACATTCATATACCACAATTTACCCAGCCATTCTCCAATTGATGGGCATCCATTCATTTTCCAGTTTCTAGCCACTACAAACAGGGCTGCTACCAACATTTTGGCACATACAGGTCCCTTTTCTTTTTTTAGTATCTCTTTGGGGTATAAGCCCAATAGAAACACTGCTGGATCAAAGGGTATGCACAGTTTGATAACTTTTGGGGCATAATTCCAGATGGCTCTCCAGAATGGTTGGATTCATTCACAACTCCACCAACAATGCATCAGTGTCCCCGTTTTCCCGCATCCCCTCCAACATTCATCATTATTTTTTCCTGTCATCTTAGCCAATCTGACAGGTGTGTAGTGATATCTCAGAGTTGTCTTAATTTGCATTTCTCTGATCAATAGTGATTTGGAACACTCTTTCATGTGAGTGGTAATAGTTTCAATTTCATCATCTGAAAATTGTCTGTTCATATCCTTTGACCATTTATCAATTGGAGAATGGCTTGATTTTTTATAAATTTGAGTCAGTTCTCTATATATTTTGGAAATGAGGCCTTTATCAGAACCTTTAATTGTAAAGATGTTTTCCCAGTTTGTTGCTTCCCTACTAATCTTGTTTGCATTCGTTCTGTTTGTACAAAGGCTTTTTAATTTGATATAATCAAAATTTTCTATTTTGTGATCAGTAATGGTCTCTAGTTCATCTTTGGTCACAAATTTCTTTCTCCTCCACAAGTCTGAGAGATAAACTATCCTATGTTCAGTGAAAGAGTCTTAATCATAGCAGTTCAGCAACTGAGATCCTTGGTCCTAGCTGAGTAGAAGCAGAGAAGTGGGATAGTCTCCAGCACCAGCTCAGAAGGCAAATTCTTGAAAATCGGGTGTTTTCTAGAAAGAACAACCAAAGCTACCCCCTGCAAATACAAGGGGCCTCTGCACTCAAAATCAAAACTAAGAACTTCACTGAAAGCTTTACCCCAGGAGCAGAGCTCAATGGTATTTTTTAAAAAAGGAAGGAAGGAAGGAAGGAAAGGAAGGAAAGGAAGAAAATTATCATGAACGCAAAGGCCAGATCTAATTTCTCTTTTAATCTGCTACAATTTTTTAAATGTCTTATTGAATAAGATTATAAATCTATAGATGGACATTTAGAGACCATCTTGGGCAACTTCACTTTTAAATGAAAAAAACTGGGATTCAGATAGGATTATAGTGATCTACCCAAGATTATACAAATATAAAGTGAGAGCTAGGATTCAAACTCAGGTCCTTTGGTTCTAAGTGTGGTGCACTTTTAATTGATAAATAGAAACTGCCTCTTGATAAATGATTATGGAGTGAATGGAATGCAAACCCATCAACAAAAATAAATAACCAAAGCTATTGTAAATCTGGAGATTCTAAGAGGAAGGATTCTGCCATAGTCCTTTGCAGATGTCTCCTATCAATGTAGACAATAGTCCAGATTCTCCAAGGTTATGACAGTAGACCATATAATAGATAATCAGTCTTCTAAAGAGTAACTAGGCTAAGTATTGAGAGGCTCACTCCCACAGGTTTGACCACCATGCAATGAATCTGTTTGATCACAGAACTCATTAAAAGCAACTACTAAGGCCATGTGGAAGTTTGGGGAGTTTGTTGATAATGAGATTTGTAAGAAGAATCTTGTGACATATTTAACTATTTAAAAGTTGAAAGATCTTTGAAGGGTTAAAAAAAATTCATTAAGAGAGAATTTCACAAAATAATATTACACATGTATAATCTATCAAAGTGTTTGCCTTTTCAATGAGGGAGGTAGGAAGGGAGAGAGAATTTGGAACTCATTTTTTTAAAAAAAGAATGTTGAAAATTGTTTTTGCATGTAACTGGAGGGATTTAAAATATTAAATAAAAATTAGTTTTAAACTTCACTATGTTTTTATTTTTTAATTTAAATTAAAATCTTTGAACTTTAAATTTAAAACTTAATTTTAATTTAAATTAAATTTTAATAATTTTTCCAAATACATGTATAGTTTTCTTTTCTTTTCTTTTCTTTCTTTCTTTTTTCTTTTTTCTTTCTTCTTCTTTTTTTTTTTTTTTTTTTTTTTTGCTGAGGCAATTGGGGTTAAGTGACTTCCCCAGGGTCACACAGCTAGGTAGTATTATACATGTATAGTTTTCAACATTCATTTTTGTAAAACTTTGTATTCCAATTTTTTCTCCCTCCCTTCCTTACCTCCTCTCTCCCCAAGACAGGAAGCAAGCTGATATGTTAAATATGTGCAATTCTTAATAAAAAAAATGTTTAAGAGAGAAATAAAAGAATTATACTGTCTCAGGGCTTCAATTCAGATTTGAGTTTGGAGCAAAATGAAATACCTGTAATCCATATAATTTAATTTAAAAAAATTACTGAGCTACAGCAAAAAATGGATATTCAGCACAGGTATAGCATAAGTTCATTTGGATATAGCTTCCCTACCTCTGTGTTGACCATATTTGTTTGATGAGCAGAAGACTAAGAGGACAACTGATAATTCCCTTATGCTCCGTTTTGTTTGTTTGTTTGTTTGTTTTTGTACCTAGGCCACCAAGATACTATATCAATTGTCCACACTCTTCTAATCCAATTAAATCTATAGAATAGTTTCAATATCTCTAAAGAATAAAACTAGGGGCGGTTAGGTGGTGCAGTGGATAAAGCAACAGCCCTGAAGATAGGAGGACCTGAGTTCAAATCTGCCCTCTGACACTAAACACTTCCTAGCTATGTAACCCTGAGTAAGTCACTTAACCCCAATTGCCTCAGAAAAAAAGAAAATAAAATAGAAAAGAATAAAACTAAAATGGCAAATATGGGGATGTGAGGGAAGATGTCCTCAGTAGGGACAATGGCTTGAGCCAGAGATTGCAAATTATATTAGGGAAATGGTGTGCAGAGTAATGTGGAGAGACCAGAACAGAGCTTTATGAAATATGGAAGACAGGTGGCAGTGAAGGAGGGCATCACAGAACCACAATCACTGAAGGGACTTCCAAAACCAGATTGATTTTATATAATGAGCAACAAAAATGACCACTCATTTGGAGTCAGAAGTTAGGTTCAAATACCAGCTATGATCTGTACATAAACAAGGTCCATGGAGGAGAGGGGAATAGATCCAAACTTGAAGCACAAAGTCATTGAAAAACATATAGAAAACATATGTAGCCCTGAAAGTTTCTTTTTCTTTTTTCTAAGACCCCAACAAGTAAATAGAGCATATCCAATGGATGAGCTGTTTTCTTGCTTACAGGGCATGGCATCTCAGCTGCTGGTTCAATTCACTCTGGGTTGGGTTACCAGCACATTCTGCTGTTACCTCCAGTTGCTGGACCTCAGAACTTCTTCAGACCTATTGAAGCTCATCAGCTCAAAATGTAGTCCATTCTGTTTCCAAATATTCATCAACCTAAGATCAGGAAAGAATAAACACAAGAGATGAAAGAAACAGAAACATTATATGTTCACAGATACATGGTAACCAAGCAGGGAAATCAGACAGCTACATCTGCAGCTAAAACCACTGACTCTGTGCAACCCAGTCCATTCCATCTTCATCCAGTAGCTCATAGTAATTCTTCATTGCTACGAAGGATCCAAAAGATGTTGATCTCTGTCATTGGTCCTTCTGGTTCTAAAGTCAATTAGAAAATTCTTCACTAGTGAGCAAAACCAGGAGAACACTATAGACAGTAACAGCAAGATTATGTAATGATCAACTATGATGGATCTTGGCTCCTCTCAGCAATTCAGTGATTCAAGGCATTCTAATAGATCTGGGATGGAAAATGCCTTCTGCGTCCAGAGAGAGAACTATGGAGCCTGAAAATGAATTGAAGCATAGAATTTTTACTTTTTTGTTGTTTGTTTGCTTGCTTTTTCTTTCCCGTGGTCTTTGTCCCTTTTGGTCTGATTTTTCTGGCACAAAATGACAAAAAAATGGAAATATGTTTAAAAGGATTGCATATATTTAACTCATTTCAAATATTGCTGTCTTGAGAAGGAGAGAGGTGAGGGAAGAAGAAATAAAAATTTGGAACACAAAGTCTGACAAAGATGAATGTTGAAAACTATTTTACATGTACTTGGGAAAATGAAATACTTTTGAGAAAGAAAAAGGAAAAGGAAACTTCACCACAAAACTCTGGACATTCATGGCCAGAATCTGGCTCCACATGTTGGATTGGTAGCAGGAAATATAGCATTGTGCACATATTCTGTATAACCTGGAAGGACATCTCTGCACATGCTCTAGGGACTGAGTCCTCATTGGCTAATCCACCATTATATAATCTTTCTGTTACTCAAGACCAAGTGAGCTATTTTTTTGACTCTTGAGACCTGGATGAGGAGAAGAAGTGATTCATCTGACCTGTTAAAGCCCATAAAGTCAAAAGAAAAATCACCTATGAATTCTTCTAATTCTGACTTACTAACCACAGTAGTAGGAGGGATGTCAGGTGAGGCATAAAGCAGGCAAGGAGGTTTTTATATGACCTGCAGTTTCCTCATCTGTAAAATAGAGAAGATTTCTAAAGTCCCTTCTAACTCTAAGTCATTAGGTTTCTTGATCATAAGAGAAATAATTATACTCTTATACAGTTTTAATGACATCTCTCCTTAGTCACTAGAGAGTTAACCATGTTCTCTTATGGCCCTTTTAGATTAGATAAGGCTAATTATAGTTATAGGCTATAGTTAAGCTAGAAGGGACCTCAGAGTCCATCTAATCCAATCCCTTCAATTTACATATGATGAAACACATAATGGGCTAAAGGAAATAAGTGACTTACCTAAAGTCACACAAGTAGAAATTGTCCAATTTATTGTCTGCAGCGCTGATTTAGGATTACTCTGTGTTAGTGTTACTCTATGTGTATGTAGAGCTTTTTTCTCTAATTGGATTTTTAAACTTCTTGATGGCAGTAACCAAGTTATACACATATATTGTGTCTTCTAGGTGCTTAACACATTTCTGGACATATAATTTATAATGATAAAATTTCTGATCTGAAAGGTAAATAAATTAGATCTGGAGAAGAGATTAAGAGATTTTTTTGTTGGATGAAAAAGAATCTGTGAATCAAAAGAGATGGCTTCTTTTCTCCTGCTCCCTCTTGACATAGGATTTCAGGGATGCCCTTCCTAATATTTCCTAGTTAATATATTGGTCCTTGATGCCAATCCCTAAAATGCATTTGATCTCTGTGTGGGAGCATCCTCTAGCTCAAGCCACAACCCAAAATTTTCTTTTGGTTCTTTTAATATTTCATGAATACTAGATGTCATATTGAAGTACTTGGATTTTTTTTTTTATCCATCACTCTCCCAATATGAGTTCCACCTCTTGAGAGATGTTGAGAATGTAGGAACCCACTAAAAAAAAAAAACACCTGATAATCAATCAGCAAGCATTTAAGTACCCAGTATGTGCCAAGCATGAATCTAGATGCTGGGGATAAAATGAGGGAAAAATGAAATAAGCCCTACCCTATAGGAGCTTACATTCTATCTGGGAAATCAACACACACTATTTAAGTAAATTTAAAGTAAATACAAAGTGGTTATATAAAAAGGGGGTGGTTGGAGTGAGCTGGCACAAGTAATTAGGAAGATCAGGAATGATCTGGGAAGATCAACAGATGGTGAAAAGAACCAAAAATTCTCATATATGGAGGTAAGGAAGGAATACATACATTCTCAGGCACAGGGAAATAGTCTATGTAAAGGCATGGGAAAAGAAGCTAAAAGGTAGTATATGAAGAGAAAATAGACCAATTTGGCTGAGAAAATAGGAGCAAAATAGGAGCAACATGCCTCTTTAAAGGCTCTACTCAAACAACATATCTCTTGTGCATAATCATACAAAATTTCTTGGAAAATGAGACTATTGTTTCACCTTTGTTCAGTTATTTGCTGAGAAAACAAGGCATAAAATAGAAAGGCATTTATTTATAAAAAACTTATTCACCTTTAGGAATGCCCTGAATAAAGCCTCCCCCAAAAAAGGAGTTCCCTAACACTGGAGAGATTTCCTAGATTTTCTTGTTTGCAGATACAATTATGTTGATTATTTTAAGGCCTTTTCAGTGAGGTCCCCGACCCCTCAAAAGATTTAACCTTAGTCATCCACACAGAGAAAACTAAGTGGATAAAGATTCTCAATAAAATCCATGACCATTCAAAAGAGATCATCTTAGTTATCCAAACAAGGAAAACCAAGTGAATAAAGAAAAATAGTGTTTACATACATTTCACAATATGTAGCTAGATAGATAAATCACTGAATTAATCCATTAAGTATAATAGTTTGGACAGACACTATAGGTAAATAATGAGCTATGCCCAGGATGAACAGGCATAGAATGAATTGGATTGCATTTGTGATACTGCACAGCACTGCCAATAATCCCAAACCAATCCCAGCCACATCTTTACAGGCTGGTACAATGGAAAGAACATTGGATTAAGAGTCAAAGGGTTTGAGTTTGAATGTCTATCATTATCTGTGTCACCTTGAGTAAGTCACCCACTCTGAGCCAAATTTCCTCATTTGTAAAACCCAGGGTGTGTGAGTGGGAATGAAAGATTGAACAGATGACTTGAAATCTGTGGTATGCTGGTAAATGTTTAATAGACAGATCATGGCTGGAGAGGGGGAGAGAAGAGGAAGAGTAGCCTTGGAACAAGTTTAATTTGCATTATTAATATTTTCTCTCTTATTTTCTTAAATGTAGACAAAATCCAAAATATTAAATCAAACCCTGATTTATAGTTTTCTCATTTCTGTACATTCTTACAATGAAAATTTAATAATTCACTCTCCAGTAAGAGCCAGTTCAATCTAGTTCCATGACACCCTATCTAAGATCCTTTCCAACTCTAAACCTGTTAGCATGTGGTAACAGTAACAGCAAAAGTAACTGTTTTGGAGATGGTAGTGATAGTGAAAACATTGTGGGTGGTAATAGTGTTGATGGTTTTGACATTAAGAATGTCTCTAGTCATGATGTTGGAAATTATGGTCATAGTAATAATAATAAGAATAGTGATTGCATTAAGTAGGTATGCAGTCATTGAGGTAAATTCCACTTTGAGCCTAGAAGAGATGAATTCAAATTCTGCCCCTGAAATATACTAGTTGTATAACTCTAAACAAGGCACTCAAGCTCATTGAGCCCAGTTTCCCCCTATATAAAATGGGAATCTGTAATACTTCCCTCCCTGGGTTATTGTGAGGCTCAAATGAGAGTATGTATATAAAGCACATCATAAATTCTAAAACATAATACAAATGTTATAATGGTAGATGTAGTGATGAGGATGGCATTGAGAATGGTGGTGATGTTGGGAATAATGACAGTGGGAAAGATGATGGTGAAAGTGATGATGATAACGGAAAGGATATAATAGTAATGGTGTTGCTGCTGTTGCTCCTGCTGTTGTTGCATTTACTAAGGAATGAAAGATTAATGATCGTGATGATGATGATGATCTAGACAATATTTCCCACTACCCATTCCAGATTGAGTAGACTTCAACAGATCAAACTAGCCAGCAGAAAATCCCTGTTTCTTACATTGTCCCAAAGAGAATGCTATTTGTCCTTCATTTTCTAAGATAGCCAATGATATCACAATGCTGGAGTAAAATAGTAGATGATGGGTGATGTCTAAATGAATTGGATTTAAGTGAGGCAGAGTTGTACAAAGTTGTCAGCCTCACTCTCTCTTCCAGAATTATCAGAGTGCAGTGGCAGAAAAAAAAAGTCTAGGTGACCAGCAATGTCCCAGATGCAGTGGATGACCTTGACATCTTCAGTGTCTGATCAAGCTCTAAGCACTCCACAGCTCCTGTTTCAGCTGCCTTCATGGCCATTGGAACAAATGATTCTCACCCATCTCGTACATCTGGTGAAATCTTCATATATTTGGAGGAGACATCCCTCTAACTCACCAACAATTTTGAGGCCCATGAATTACTCTCAACCTGGTTTGGCCTGTCTGCTGACAAGTTTTACTGGGGTGTGACCATTGCACCAGCTATAGCTTCTTGGAGGAACAGGTGGGAGCTGGGTGATAGGTGAATGCCAAAGATAGGTGAGCAGTCCTGAAAAGAGTTTGACAAGCCCTCATACCCAAAGTGCTAGTACCAGGGAGTTGCTAATACCCCTAGCAAGCCACACTAATAGTATAACATTTCTTAAATTATTTCATTCAAAGTTCAAATGATTCCCTACATAGCTGTTTTGATTCATAAGCGCTCTCTCTCTCTCTCTCTCTCTCTCTCTCTCTCTCTCTCTCTCTCTCTCTCTCTCTCTCTCCCTCGCTCCTTCTCTCTCTCTCTCTCTTTCCCTCCCTCCCTTCCTCCCCACCTCTGTTTCCCTCCCTCTCTCCCCCTCTGTCTCTCTCTATGTGTCTCTCTTGGTCTCTTATCTCTCTGTATTTGTCTGTATTTCTCTCCCTCCCTCTTGCTGTCTCTGTGCCTTTTTTTTATCTCTGAATCTCTATCTCTTGTTGATTTTATTCTCCAGAAGTCAATTTATTTCCATCTGTCTTTGTCTCTATTCACTTTGTCAACTCTCTTCTCTCAGAGTTAGAGTCAATAAACATTTATTAAGTGCCTACTATGTGCCAGGCATTCTGCTATAATGAGAATACCAAAAAAAAAAAAAAAAAAAAAAAAAAAGCATATGACAGTCCCTGCCCTTGGGAACTCAAAATCTAATAGGGTGAGACAATACATCCTGTTTGCTGTCCCTCCTGACTTCTGCTCTATTCTTTGCTTCGTGTTGCCCCCTCTAGATCAACCTATCTGGCTGGCAGCCTCTAGACAAATGCCAATGGAATAGTCTGCAAAGCTGAACTCAAACACTATCTATCCCCAGGGAAGGTCAGAACCTAGGAAGTGCCCTTCTGGCCTCTCTTCAGTCTCTTGTTTCCATTTCTTTCCTTCCTCTTTCTATTCTATTCCTTCCTCATTCAAATTTTCCTTCTTCTTTTTCTCTCTCCTTTTCAACCTCATTTTCTTTTCTTCTCTTTGCTTTTTTTGGTCCATCTTTATGTCTTCATTTTATATGTCTGAGATCCATTTTTTTCCTATGTTTTTCTCTGTTTCTGTCAGTCTCTGTGAGTATATCTTTCCACATTGCTCTCTTTGTCTCTACCCCACATCTCTATCTCTACATCTCTATGTATATCTCTCTGCATCTTTTTCTTTGGCTGTCTCTGTTCTGTTTTTCAGTGTGGCTCCCTGTTTTCTCTCTGTTTTCTGTGCACATTTGCCCATGTGTTTCTTTCTCCATCTCACTATCATTCTCTGTTATTCCCTATCTCTCCATTTCCTTCTCTTTCTGTCTCTGTCTCCCGGGGTCTCTCTCAGGCAGCATTAGTCAGACTGCACTTTGGAAGCTCCCTGAGGAGACCCCCACTCACCCCTCCCAAAGTTCACTGCCTTGTCAAACGGAGCTAATCTCCTTCGGGAGGAAAAAGCCTCATTCAAACCCTGCACGTTGGTGGGGGGGTGGGAGGGAGAAGGGGAGAGAGGGGGATGGGGAGGTCTCCCGGCTGCAGCCTGAAAACACCCCAGCCCATAATGCCCCTTTTGTTCTAGAATGGTGGGAGGGGGGTGGGCGGTGGAATGAAAGGGGGGGGATATTAAAGGAGCAGGTGAAAGACATATGTCTTCAGCAGTCACAGATAAGAGCTTACCCCCTTCTAATCTGACTGAAGCCTATTATCTTCCCGCCACAGTCATTACTATTAATATTAAACACCCCCCAAAATCTGGCTTGAAAACAACCTGAAGGGTCTGACTTTCAATCTACTAGCCATTTCAGAGGAAGAGGCACTGCCCTGACCCCACCAACTCCCAGCCCCTTTCCTTACTATTAGCCAGCCCCCAGGCCTTCTGGGCCCTCTCTGCCACCCTGGACCCCTATTCCTTTCCATTTCCCCTGACCCTAACTTCCAGCTTCTGTCTTCCAGTCCCTTAAGTATGATCTTTTCTCTCTGGACCCCTCACTGACCCTATACCTTAGACCATACCTAGACCATATCTGTAATGGCATACAGCCTGCTGTCTATGTGGGTGGTTTTGCCCAGAATCCCCTGTGGTCATGTCCATGTGAGGTATACAATACCAGCTGCCTCTCGATGAAGTATTTCTTAGAGGAAAGTGGGTATTTAAAGGAGTCATCCCCCCCCATTGCCTTTTTCTTGGGCATCTGCCCTCTTGTATTGATTAGGTTTATATTATACTGACAATGAAGATTTCCTAAGTTTAAGACTTTCAAATGCCAACACACACACACACACACAGAGAGAGAAAGAAAGAGAGAGAGAGAGAGAAAGGGAGAGATGGACAGAGAGACAGAGAGAGAGAGACAGACAGAGACAGACAGACAGACAGAGACAGACAAAGACAGAGAGACAGACAGAGAGACAGACAGACAGAGACAAAGAGACAGAGAGACACACACACACAGAGACAGAGGCAGACAGAGAGAGAGAGAGAGAGAGAGAGAGAGAGAGATGAGTATAAGCAATCTAACTCTAGCAATCAAAGATTCAAAACCCTTCTCAGTCTGGCACCAGCCTACTTATCTGGTTTTATGTTATATAGTCCTTTGTATAGTTTATTTTTTATTAAATTGAACTTTTATCTATCACATCATGCCCACTTCCATTACCTTATTCTTGTTCCTTCTTTCCCCCAAATCTGCAATGGACTCTCCTGTCTACCTCAACCCTGAACTATCTATTTAATTCCTTCCCTTCTTGAAAACCTAACTTAGATGTCATTTCTTTCATAAAGTTTTCCTTGATTCTCCAGCTGAATTTGAGTTCTCTCTTTTCACATTTCTCTTAGCACCCAGTCCTCTACACTTACCTCACTCTCCCTGATATAATTTTTTATTTGTTATTGTTGTTCAGTCATTTTCAATCTCTTCATGATTCCATTTGGGATTTTCTTATCAAAGACATTAAGTGATTGGCCATTTCCTTCTCTAGCTTTTTTTTTTTTTTTAAACAATTGAGGAATGGAAAATTCAGTGATTTGACTAGGGTCACACAGCTAAGTATCTGAGGCCAGATTTAAACTCAGGAAGATGAGTCTTTCTGGTTCTAAGCCCAGTGCTCTATCTGCTTTGCCACCTAACTGTCTCTTATACAGTAGAGACTTGTGTCTTTGCCTTGCCCTAATTGACTTTCTCTCCAGGTTATTCATTAGTTTAGAAAGTAAGCTCCTTGAGGGCAGGAATTGCCTTTTGTCTTTTTTTTTTTTTTTTTTTTTTTTGGCTCTTCAGGGTTTAACATGGAGCTTGGCACTTAGTCAGCAATAAATAAATGTCGATTGATTGATAGTAAGCAACTTGAAAGGGAGCCTAAATAGTATCTATTTTTAGATTATTTGCCAGATTATTTTAACAAGTTGTCTTAATGAATAGCTATGAATGAATTAAAAAAGTTTAATAAGTACTTACTGCAATAGGGGTTGAACCCATAAGCCTACAGGTAAGAAAGTGAGCATAAATTTACTACTTATAATGATTATTTATGGTTACATAGAAAATCATGTTTATAAAATATTTTCTAATGCACAATCTCATTTGATTCTTATAATAATCTTATAAAAAAGAGTAGGACAAATGTTATTCCCATTTTACAGATGAACACACTGAAGCTGCAGATAAGGTTAAGTGATTTGCTCAATAATTGCTCAATAAATACAAATAGTGAGAAAGAAAATCCCAAGCTTTCGGACTCCGAGGGTTTCGATTATTCCACTAGAGATAATGGGAGACTGTTAATGAAAAAAGCCATTGATTAAAAGATCTTGGGAAAGGGAAGATGCTATTATATAACTCTAATAAATTTACAGAATCATAGTTTTACAAGGAGCCTTGGGCCTACTCTAACCTTATCTTTTTTCAGATGAAGAAATTGAGAATCAAAAAGATTGCATTTTTTGGAACCCAAGTCTCTTAACTCTACATCTAGGTATCATTCCTCTGTCTTCAAAATGGAAAGAATCTCAAGGAGTATTGGTTCCTAAATTTTTTAGTCTTATAAGCTCTTTATACTCTTAAAAGTTCCCAAGGATCTTCCACAGAGCTTTTGTTTATATGAGTTTCATCTATTAATATTTGCCATATTAGAACTTGAGCATTCTCTGGAAGTTCACTGTCCACAATTTGAAAACTACTGGAGCAGGCCATCCATCTGCCTTTAGTCAGCAAGACACTAAAATGATTCTAAGTGTTCTAGCCTCTTCATCCCATTCACAGCTCATACCTTTTTAGTCAATAATCTGTCCTGATGACTAACTTGAATTGCTTCTGCTATGTTAAGCACATATCTTCTCCTTTCCTCAGAGGAAATGGACATCATCTGAATCCTTGGTTCTGGTTTCCATCTTAGTGCCTTAGTACAGTAAGAATAAACTCTTCCCAGACTTCTGTCCCATGGAATCCTTATCTTCCTCTGGGACTTAGCTCAAATACTACTTTCTACCAAAATCTTCCTCATTACTCCAGTTTATAGAACTCTCTTCCTCCAGCATTTATGTACCCACTCTCTTTTTCTTGTGAGAGGAGTGGAAACACTTTGAAGGAAGGATTTATTCCCTTTTTTGTCTTTTCATTCCCAATATCTAAGACACAGGAGGTAAATAATGAATTTTTTTTTAATTTAAAGATGAGAAAGAATTTAGAAGTCATCTAGTCCATAGCTTCTTAAACTGTGATTCAAGACTCCATATGGGGTCCTGTAACTGAATGTGGGGGGCAATGAAATAATGATTTATCAAATTGCTTATTGGCTAGGAAAAGGGAAGGAAGAGAGGGAGGAAAATGAAACAAAAATTTACAAAGGTGAATGTTGAAAACTATTTCCATGTATTTGGAAAAATAAAATAGTTTCAAAAAAGGAAATAAAAGAAATAATTTAAGAAGAAATAATGATTTATTATCACTAAATGTTTGATTTATATATTTATTTTATATGCCTATATACCTGGGGTCGCATAAAAATTTCTGGGGCAAAAAGGTGTTACAAATGGGAAAAGTTTTAAAAGACCTGGTCTAGTCCAACCCTTTTATTTTAATAAAGAGAAAATTGAGACCCCAGAGACTTTTCCAGTAAGGACAGCTAGGTTGTACAATGGATAGAACTCTGGGCTTGAGATCAGAAAGACTTATCTTCCTGAGTTTAAATCTGGCCTCAGATAATTCCTAGCTATGTCACCCTGGGCAAGTCACTTAATCCTGCTTGCTTCAGTTCCCCCATCTGTAAAATGAGCTGGAGAAGATAATGGCAAACCACTTTAGTATATTTGTCAAGAAAACCCCAAATGAGATCACAGAGAGTTGGATACGACTGGAAAAAAAGACAGTAACAGCGAGTAGAGACAGGATTTGAACTCATGTCCTATGATTCTAAGCTTAGCAACTCTTGTCACTGATGCCATACTTCTAGCAACATCATTCTATAGATTCAATAATGATTATGATTCCCCCAGCCCCAGGAAGATTCAGGGTCTAAGGCAACTCTTCATAAATGGTTCAATCATCAGATTCAAAATTTTTGAAAAGTCCTATAATTGAGTCTCTATTTGGACTCCATTCATTGTATGAATTTATACTTTTCAGTAGTACCTGGTCTGAATAATGTATGTGTACACCCTGTTTCCTCTTCCAGACTGAATTGTCCACCAGGGAAAGGTCTGTGCCTTCTATAGTAGATTGAGAGAAATAGAGAACAGGGACCACCCAACCCCTCATCAGGTTTGGTACTTCCTGAAACCAGAGTCTCAGTAACTACTAGTTACTGTAACAATAACTACTTTTACAATAACAAACAGGTTTCCACCCGTATCCAACCAGTTGTCAAATCCTATTGTTTCCATCTTAGTCACATCTCTCATATACTCCCCTTTCTCTTTTCTGACACTGTAACCATTGGAGGGTAAGTCCTCCTCACCTCATACTTGGAAATAGCCCCTCATTGGTCTCTCTGCCTCAAGTCTTTCCCCATTCCATTCAACTGTCAAATTGATCTTGCCAAGCAGAGGTCTGACCACATCACACACTCTTTTTATTACACCATATTCAATTAATATTGTCTTCAGGATCAAAAATAAAATCCTCTGTTTGGCTTTTAAAGCTCTTTATAACCTGCCCCCTTCTTAAATGTTACTCCTCTGCATATACTTTTTGATCCAGTGACATTAACCTTCTTTCTGTGTTCCTCACACAAGATACTACACCAGTGGATTCAGCATTTTCACAGGCTGTCTCTCATGCCTCATCTCATTCTCCTGATTTCTCTGGTTTCATTCAAGTCCCAGCTAAAGTCTCATCTTCTGGAAGAAGTCTTTCCCAATTCTCTTTAAAAGGAAAACTTTCTATTCCAATGGACTTGTAATGGAAAGGCTATCTGCATTGAGAGAGAAGACTATGGAGACTGAATGAGCATCACAGCATAACATCTTCCCTTTTTGTTGTTTGTTTGTTTTTTTCTTTCTCATTTTTTCCCTTTTTGATTTGATTTTTGTTACATAGCATGATAAATTTGGAAACATGTTTAGAAGAATTGCACATGTTTAACCTATTATTGGATTATTTGCTGTCCAGGGGAAGGGAAAGAGGAGGATTTGCAATACAGAATTTTGATGTATTTTTTGGCATGTATTTTGAAAACTAAAAAGCTATTATTAAAAAAAAAATTAATGGCTTATTTCTGGGTCCATGTGTAATTTTTCCTACATATAGCTTTTTTGTAGAAAATTACTAATATGTTGTCCCCTCCATTAATATGTGAGCTGATAGGGACCAGTCTTTGCCTTTCCTTGCATTCCTTGAGCTGAGCACAGTGCTTGGCATATAGAAGTTACTTATAAATAGATGACCAACTGAAAGATCACAGCTAGAAAATATCTTAGAAATCTTCTTGTCCAAATCTTTCATTTTCCATATAAGGAAATTGACTTCCAGAGAAGTGAAGGGATACCTCCAAGATCACACAGGTAGATATTAATTTCTAAAAAGAGCTATTTTCTTTTAATCATGAGATATTCCCATTTCAATGTGTATCAAGAATTCCAGACACTGTAGGACTACCTGCTGAACAGTTGGTACGTTGCAGGCTAGGGAATTTCCAGCATTTGTCTTAGTGCTTTCCTCCCAATACCAACAATAATCAATTACAATGAAAAGTTTGCTGTGTAAATAAGTGTCTTTCCCCACTTCTCTTCTCTAGAAATAGATAAATACATAGGGCAATGGATAAAAAGATAGCACATAGGTAGACAGATGGAAATATAGATATGTAAAAAGCTGAATGGATGAAAAAATAAGATAAAAAATACATAGATGATTGGAAAGATGGATAAAGAGATGGATAGACAAACAGATGGAAAGAGAGAGATAGATAGATAGATACCTATATGATCTCATTTAAGCCTTACAATAACTTTGTGAGGATGATGCTAGAGACATTATTAATACTGTTCAGTTATTGAATCATTTTTCTCAATCATATCTGAATCTTCATGATCCAATTTGTTTGGGGGGGGGGCGGGGATGTGGGTGTGTGAAAGATAATGGAGTGATTGCCATTTCCTTCTCCAATTAGCATAGTACAAGTGAGGAAACTGACATTCAAAGAGTTTAAGTGACTTGCCAGGGTCACACAGGTAGTCAGTGGCAGAGTTAAGTTTTGAACTGAAATCTTTAGGACTTGTTAAGTCAAGTTAGAACTTGAGCATCCTTGACCACCCCTCATACCTGCTTTAGGTTGGCCTTCACAGGGTATGGGCAGACTCCTCCATTCCCTTCTTTTCCCATCCCGCATGGTTCAGAGAACCTGGAAACATTGTCCAACTATTAATTTCACCATCAAGACCGCCATTGTGACTGTCAAGGTCTTTCATGATTTCAGGAGCATGAAGAGCTTGGTTACTCTCTGGAATAGGTTGTTTTTTGTTGGTTTGTCTCAACAATATACAATCTCTGCCCAGCATATTGAGACAAGTTTGTATCCTAGACAGCTCAGAAGACTTATATTGGTATTCCTCACTTGCTATATTCCCAATAGTTTGCATTCAACTCACATTTTCCATTGTATACACTTAGTACACTCCAAATCTGAACATACCCTCCCTGAGACAAAATCTTATCACTAATAATCTTGGTATAGTTAAGGTTCTCTCTAAGGGCAGCTTTTCTGATGTCACTAAAGTGTTGGCAAAGCAAAACTCTGTAGTGAATAGAGAACTGAGTTTGGAGGGATGAGGAAGAAATGGATTCAAATCCTACGTCAGATACTACCTCAGATGTGGCTCTGGGCAAATAACTTAACCACTCTGTCCTTCACTTTCCCCATTGATAACATGAAGAGTTTGGTCTTGCTATCCTTTAAATTTTCTTTCGACTTTAGAACTATGCTATATTATGATTCTTCCAGGGGTCGCTTGTGTATCAGAGGCAGACATACCTAGACCTATTGTTGTTCAGTTTTTAAAACCAATTCCTTGTGACCCCTTTTGGAATTTTCTTGACAAAGATACTGAAGTGGTTTGCCATTTCCTTCTCCAGCTCATTTTACAGGTGAAGAAACTGAAGCAAACAGGGTTAAGTGATTTGTCCAGGATCACACAGCAAGTAAGTGTCTGCAGTCTGATTTAAACTCAGGAAGATGAGTCTTCTTGACCTGGCACTCTAGCTGCCACCTAACTATCCACTCCTAGGTCTAAGAAACTTTATTTCTATGTACTCTCAAAATAGAGTTTGGAAAAGGAGATGTCAATTTTATAGAGAGATGGAAATCATTAATTAAAGCTTAAAGTCTTTGTTTGTTTGTTTGGGGGGGGGTGGAGATTGGGAGAACTTTAAAGTAAAAGAAGACAGCTCTCAGTGTAGAACTGAATGTGTGCCATCAGTTAATGTTTTGAAGATTTAGAAAACATCCAGAAATTCTCTGAGATCCTAAAGCCAAATTGTAATACCAATCCTAATTAATACTTCTTGCCCCCACGTTGTTGGAATTTCTCAGTTCAACAGAACTCAGTAGTCCATGAAACACAATCCATCACCTTGCCATTGAAGAAGGACCAGGCCATGTCCTAATCTCTATCTCATTCATGCCAGTCTAGGCAAGGACAAGAGAACCTAAATTAGTTCATTGGGCAATGTCTCCAGGTTCTCTGAACCATGCAGGATGGGAGAAGAAGGGAATGGAGGAGTCTGCCCATACCCTCGGAAGGCCAACCTAAAGAAAAGGAAGATGATCTCAGAAAGGACAATAGGTTATTGTACCCCTCCCTCATCCACCCTCCTTAAAAATGCCCCCACCTTCACACACACCTCAGCACAGAGTATCCTGTTTACCTGTCTTCAGGATCTGGCCCCATCCCGGGTGCCATTCTGACTAGGGCCCACGCACTTTTCCTGCCAAGCTCTCTGCCTACGCAGAAGCCATTGGCTTGGTGACAATGTCTCCTCCATGGGGACTTTCCCCCTCTCTCTGCTCCATTTCACTGTCATCTTGAAGGTAAACACACACACAGACACAGACACACAAGTATACACATACAGACCAACCAGAAACACATCTGGTGCCCTTTGCATCTGAGTCCTCTAGAGACAAAAACCTCTGGCCTAGAGAGGTGCTGAGAAAGGGCTTCCCTAGCTCCTGAAGCTGGGGATTAAAAGGAAAAGGACCTATGGTGACAGAATGTTGGGGGAGGGAGAGAGAAGGAGGTAGTAATCAACCACACCATTAGGAGAATGTCCAGTCACACAGTTGTTCCTCTCTAGTCCCAATCTCTTTCCCTCAGCATGGTATACTAAAGGGAGGGAGAGGGAGAAAGGGGAGGAGAAGAAGGTTTCGTGGGAATACTGAGCCCTGGGGACAGAAAACCCATATTAGTAGGTTTCTGCATACAAATGGATTGACATTATACCAACACTCAAACCTCCTGGGAGAGGTGTCTGGGACAAATGGAATGGAAGGACTTAAGGACCCATAGTTATGCTTGAAGAAAGCAGATGGGGTGAGGGGGGAATGAGAGGACTAAGTTGTAAAAAAAAAAAAAAAAGGGAGGGGGAGGGAGTTCAGGCTTTCCTTCTCTGTAAGATAAATCTCCCCTGTGCCTTGGGACTTATTTGGAAAGGGGTGGTAATGAGGTATTATTCATGGATCTGCAGTGGGAGAGGAGAGGATAAAAGATACATGAAGGAGGGAAGAGAAGAGAAGAAAAGAGGAAGATAGGAGTTTTTAAAAAGAGGTGAGGAGGAATTCAAAGAAAGAAGTGAGGGGAGAGGAAAAGGGGAGCAGGCAGAGAAGAAAAGGGAAAGAAATAGAAGGGAAGAGGGGTAAAGAAAAGTTAACAGGAAGGAGAGAGTATTTTTTCCAATAAAAGTGACTCTAAAAGGCAAAACAAACATCCTAATCAACAAAGAGTTATTAATCACCTACTATATGACATATAGAGATAATATGGTTTAATGGACAAAAAGCTGGGTTTTGATCCTCACCCCGGCACATGCTGGCTATGAGATTCTGGGTGACATAATTAGTCCACACTTTAAGACTATAATTTGCAGAAAAGTTTGCATTGGTGAACTCTATTGCCTTTCCCTATGTGCCAGGTACTGTGCTAGTCTCTGGAAATTCAAAGACAAAAGGTAAATAAATGAAGGAATCATGAAAATGCTTCCCTCTTTCAGGGCACCAATGTGACTCACTACTGAGTAGGGCAAAGATACCTTCAAACAATATTTATTGAATACTTATTGAGCATTTTCTATGTGGCTCATATTATATTTGATTCAGTGCAATAATAGAGAAATGTATGAGATTCTCCCACAAAGAATCTGGTTGGGGAAACATCCAGCATCACTCCCATTCCCATTCTTCCTTAGCCTTTCTTTCTCAATGCTTCACAGCCTAGGAGGAATTAGCAGGTAGATCTAGTGGAGGGAAAGGATAGAGACAGAGAAAGAGGACCAACAACATCAGGGAAATGGGAAATGTCCAGTAAATGGTTGATAAAAAGGTTTGGGGTGACCCTGGACATAGGGATGTAGGACTCAAATACTGAGCACTGAAAAGAAAAGAAAAAAAAAAACAAATACATACAGAGAGAATTAGATGTATATCATTTATATATTGTCACATATACATGTTTGGATGATCAACTGTGATGGACTTGGTTCTTTTCAACAATGAGTTGATTCAGATAATTGCAATTGTGATGAAGAGAGGGTATGAGGGTATCCAGAGACTGAATGTAGATTACAATATAGTATTTTCACCTTTTCTGTTCTTATGTGCTTAGTTGTTTTCTCATTTTTTTCCCTTTTTGATCTAGTTTTTCTTGTGCATCATGATAAATGTGGAAATGTGTTTAGAAGAATTGCACATGTTTAAAAAATATTGGATTGCTTACTATCTAGGGGAAGAGGTTGGGGAAGGAAGGTAAAAAAATTGAAACACAAAACTTTGCAAGAATGAATGTTTAAAACTACATTTGCATATATTTTGAAGATAAAAAGCTATTATTAAAACTTTTAAAACATATACATGTTTGGTTATAGTGAAAATAATTATCTGGAATAGCAGAATCAAATTAATTTTTCAAGGAAGAAAAAAATGAACATGTTTATAAAAAGCAAGGAAGGAGCTAAGCTAGGAAGAGTCAACATTCAAAGAAACATGGGAAGCTTTATATGAAGTGATACAGAATGAAGTAAGCAAAACCAGAAAAACAATATATACGGTTGATTCCAACAAGGGTGAAAAGAAAAATAATAATGAATAAAATAACAATAAAATAAAATTGAATTGTGGTTATATTGACCAATCTTGGTCCCTGCAAAGAGATTTAAAGAAAAAAAAGCACTGTTGGAGAGATGGGGAAAATAAGTGAAAATGTTATATATGCTGTCAGGTATGGCTTATGTGATAGTTTATCTTTGTAACTTTGTTACACAGAAAGGCTTTATGGGTAGGGGAGTTTTCATATCTGGAAATGAAGGTGATGTAAAAGCAAAACAAAACAAAACAATAACTTTTCTTTAATGAATCTCTTAGCTTGAGTCTTTTCCACTTAAGAAAATGTCCCTTCTATGAATCTATCAATTAATAAATTTTTTGATCATCTACTATGTTCTAGGCACTGTAGTAGATTCTGAGAATTCAAAAGACAAACTATGAAATAACCCCTGATATTGGGGAGCTTATTGTGCTCTGTGGGAGCATATATTCAATTAAGTATGCCTAATTAACAATCAGTTAAATGCACATTAAGAAAATTAAATCCAAAATAATTTGGGAGATAGTAGTCACCAATAGCTAGGGGAAAACAGGAAAGAACTTCATGGAAGAAATAGTCTTCGTGTTGAACATTGAAAGAAGTTAGAAATTCAAGGAGGCAGAGGAGCAGGAAAGAAAATATTCCAAGTAATGAGGACATCCTAAACAAAGCTCCAGAGATGAAAGAAAGAAGCTTGTATTATATGTGTAAGGAGTAACAAAAAGGTCAGTTTGGTTAGTATCCACAGAATGAGGGGATGGTTACCAAAGCAAAATCCTAGGCACCAGAACAACTTTCTTCTCCAGGATGGCCCTAACTTTGGTGTTAAGGTGACTGTCCAAGAGCAGGGAAGTGGGTGCTCTGAGGGGAAGGGTGACAGATGTCTGAAGGCTATGTGGGGTAAGTTAGACAAAGAAGATGCACTCACCTAAATATCACTAATTCCTGCAATTTATTAGGAAGAAAACAGTGAAGACTGGAAAAGGTCTATTTCTTTACTCCCATTAGACACATTTGTTTACCTTTAAATCTTAAAAATACAAATCTTTAAAAAACAACTTGTAAATAAAATAACAATAAACCTGTTTCTCTATTGTTAACAATGTGACACAATAATTTTTTTTTTTTTTGGTTTTTCCCTAAGATTGGCTCATTCCATTTAGATCTGAAAGGAACTTTAGAAACAAAAGCCAATCCTTCCTCTTACAATTTGGAAAATGAGACAGAAGGAAAATAATTTATCCAAAGTCTTAGTGATAGAAAACCCCAGAGTTGAGAGTGGAGCCCAGTTAATTCTTACTTTAAATGTATTGTTCTTTTTACTACAGACATTACAAACTTAGAACTCAGGGGGTTCTAGATTTAAAACTGAATGCAACCTTAAAGAACTAAGTCCAATCTCTTCTCTTACAATTTGGAAAATGAGGCAGAGAAGGAAAATGATTTATCCAAAGTCTTATTGGTAGCAAAATTCCAGAGCTGGGAGTGGAACCTAATTATTCTCATTTCAAATCTACTGTTCTTTTTTGTTACAGACATTACGAACTATAAAGAACCCAGAGGGTTTTAATCTGTCTCTGACCAAGCAATCAATATCTTCCTGGTTGCAGGTGCCTAGGTCAGTTCTTGCTCCACAGGCTTCATTTTCTTTGTAATACTCTTTCCCACCTCTCTCTTCCTCCCTCTTACCCCCAGCCCTCAGCAAGGAGCTATGCTTCTTCAGAGGGAATTTAGACAGTCTATTTGGCTGTGGAAAGTAGAAACAAAGAGATGGAGAGACTAAGGCAGAGAAACGGAGACTGAGGAAAAACAATTGGAGAAAGAGAAAAAAAAAACGTAGTGTGAGTGTGTGGGTGGGGTGGGGGTGAGACAAAGATAGAGAGAGAGGCCCCATGGGAAAGGGAAGAAGGGGAGGAGAAGGGATGGGAAGATTGCTACAGGGAAGGGAAGCCTTTCTACTTCCCCAGGCCAACCTCAGCTCTGGCACAGGCCCCATTGGGCAAGGGTCCCAGGGATTTATTGAGTAATCCTCAAATGATACACTCTCACTGATTTGTTCCCTCTCCTTCTCCTTTCTCAGAGGATTCTATTGTCTCCTTGAAGCTCTCTGCCAGGCTCCCAGGTCTTCTTTAAGTTCTCCCCACAGGATGCTCTCACTTTGGGAATCCTCATTCTTCATCTCTGCCATCTGCCAATGACCTATTGTCCTCTCTGGCCCAGGGTCCCATCGTGTGTGTGTGTGTGTGTGTGTGTGTGTGTGTGTGTGTGTGTGTGTGTGTGTGTAGCAGATCCACCACGTGTTAGCCTGAGGTGTCTATGTGCCTTCAGACAGTATCAGGCACGAGGTTGGCAATACCTAATAAACATTAAAAGAAGCCAGCTAGCAGGACTACAATCCAGGCAGAGATTTTGCCTGTTGTGAGGTGACTGTACTTTGGATGTCTGCAGATCTTGGGACAAAGCCAGGATGTGGGCTGGTAGCATAATCTCTGCTGGGTCTAAGGGTGTAGGAGGACTCTGTGAGAGCCCAGGGAGATGGAATACTGAGGTGAGGGGAGAAAAAGAATATTAGGGCAGGGTCAGATTCTGCATTTTTCACAATGTAGAAGAGAAAAATAGGTGGACTTCAGTAGACATTAATGCTTTCATTTCTTCCTTTTCTTTCTTTCCTTCCTTCTCTTTCTTTTCCATTCATTTTTCATTCTCTCAGTATGTCTCTGTTCCTCTCTCACACACAGTGAGCAAAACCAGGAGAAAGAAATTGAAGAAGGGAAGGCTAGAAGGGCAGACTCTTCATAAGCGACACTTAATTCCCAGTCTGGACTAGGCCAGGAGCTTGAAAGCAGCTAAATTAGCAAAACAGAAGTAAACTGTTGATTGCTTCATTGCAGGATTAAGTGTGATAAATGGGGGGTTTGTTCACTCCCCAGTCCAGATGTTGTGTCTAAGCCTGGATTTTTTTTTTTACCTTTTTTTTTTTTTAAACATTCTTGGCCTAAAGCCCATATATATTTTGGATACTGCAGGGAGTATATAATATCATTGGAAAATGATGCGGTCTGGTAACCTTTTAAATAACATTTCCTCCCTCCTCTATTTTCTAATAGTTTGTTTTTCTTTCCATGTTTGCCTTTTATTGGGGGAAATTTTTTTTGGAAATTAATGAGGCTAAAGTTTGGAAGGCGGAAAAAAAAGGAAAGAGGGAGGTAAAGGAGTGTAGGGGGTGTCGAGCTGAGGCGTGAGACTGGGGGCTGGTCTGGCTTTTAAGTCTTTTAAACCTCGCCGGCGATTCCCCCCCCCCCATTTTATTTTTTTCAGACCGCTCCACCTTCTTCTCCCTCTCCCACCTCTTTCACCCTCTCCCCTTTTTCCCTGTCCCCCAGGCTGGCCCTAGTTCGGGGAGGGCCGTCCCAGCGGCCTGGGACTCTCTGTTCTGCTCTAGGTTGGTCCTCCTCCCCCTGCCCTCCCCCGAGGTGAGGGGCTGGGGCCCGATCGGACTCCCAGAAGAACCTGCCATTCCCCAGCAGCCGCTGCTTGACATGAAAAGAGGATTGGGGGAGGGGGGTGGGGGGGCGCCTCCTTCCTGAGTGAAACATACGGAATCCGGCAGGAATTCGGGCCTCCCAGATTTAGGAAAACAAACAAAGGAAAGATTGTCAGAGTGGGGCCTCCTCGAGCCGCCGGGCCAGCGCGCTGCCCTCCTCTCTCACCCTCAGGGGGCCGGGGCTCGACAGCTTTGGAGGGGCGGGGGAGGGGCGTCTGTACAGAGGCCAGAGGCGCGGGGGAAGGGGGCCTTCCCCGTGTGGTCCCCGCCTGCTTCTCCTGCCCCCGGCTCTGGCAGGCCAAGGTGGGGGCCTATTGTCTCTGGGGGGTCCGGTGAAATTCACCTCACCCTGCCTCCAAGATTGTGTGAATGAGAGGGAGAGGAAGACTGGGGGCAACGAAAGCCTTCTATGGACTGACTGGGACTTGGAGAGTTAGGTCGTCTAGTTCATCCCTCTGCCTAAACCTAAAACATACTCCGGCAAGCTTTCCTTCACCTCTGCCCCCAGTACTACTACGAAATTTTAAAGTTCTGGCTCAAGCCAGAGAGAAAATTTGACTTCTTGGAACCCCCCTTTTTTAGAGAGGAAAGGGAGAGGGTCTTTTCTCCTTTTCTCCTCCCCCCGCCTACAGTTTCCAGATCTTCTCCTCCTCTCCCCCCCCCCCCCAATCGAAGGACCTGGGTCCTAGCTCTTCTACGAGAAGGGGATTAGTCTAGGGGGTCTCATCTAATTCTAATATTTTGAGTCTGGGATTCCATCTTAGGTCAGGACCCAGGAACCCAGAATCGGGGAGGCCTGAAGAGAGTTATAAAAGGTGAGAATGTTGGGGTACAAAAAGAGGGAAGGGAAAAAAATTCAAGGAAAACAGCAGCGATCGGAGCAGTAAACACCTGGGAAGCACGCGCCCGAAAGACCTTCCTCACTCACTCCCGGTCCCCTCCTCTATTTCCTCTTCACCTCTCTCTTTCTGCTCTCTTGTCTTTCTCTGTGTCTCCGTCTCTTTCTCTGTCTCTCTGTGTGTGTCTCTCTGTGTCTGTCTCTGTCTCTCTGTTTCTCTGTCAGTCTCTCTCTCTTTTCTCTCTCCTCTCCTCTCCTCTCCTCTCCTCTCCTCTCCTCTCCTCTCCTCCTCCTCTCCTCTCCTCTCCTCTCCTCTCCTCTCCTCTCCTCTCCTCTCCTCTCCTCTCCTCTCCTCTCCTCTCCTCTCCTCTCCTCTCCTCTCCTCTCCTCTCCTTTTCTCTCTCTCTCTCTTTTGCTCTCGCTCTCTCTCGGCTAAAGGTAGCCGGCCGGGCGGGCGGGCGCGGGGCCAGAGCCCGGGGTCCCCCGGGAGAGCTTTGCTCGCGCTGAAAGAGCCCTCGCGCCTGCCAGCCCAATTAAAGGGCCGCACAAGGGAAGCAGCATCTGGAATTGCGCTGCCGCTCACAGCCAAGTCACAATTGTTTAGTCTGCACGTCGGTGCAGGGAGAGAGCGGGGCTGGCGGGCTGCGCGGTGGCCCCCACATCTGGAGCCGCGGCCAGACAGCCCTGCTGGCTGCCGGCCTGGGTGCGTGTGCATTTTTAACTTTGGGATTTGCTGACAAGTTAAGAAGTCAGAAAGTCAGCGGCGGGGAACAGGCGCAGCAACAGCAGCAGGGAGAAGAGAGTTAGGAAGGAGGGGAGGTTGGGGGTGGGTAGTAAAAAGAGAGGGGAGAGGGAAGGGATGGGGAGGAAGAAAGTGAGAAGAACTACCAGGAGAAGGGAAAAATAGAGCATAACAAGAAGGTATAAGATGGGGAGGAAAGAAAAGAAAAGAAAGAGGGAGAGAGAAGAATTAGAGGAGAGAATATTCAAGAGAATGAAAGGGACGAGGAGAAAATAGGACAGGGAAGGGAAGGGAAAGGGAGTCTGTGGGAAAGAGAGGAAAGGAGGGGAAAGGGAGGGAAAAGAAGGGTATAAAAGGAGAAGATACAGAAGAGGAGAGAAGGGGAAAGAATAGAAGAGAAAAGGATAGGGGGAGCACAGAACAGGGGAGGAAAGGATAGGAGATGAGAAATCAAAGACAGAAAAGATGGAGGGAATAAGTATATAAAAGAGAAAAAAACAAGTGGAAGAAAATAAAAGGGAAGGGGAAGATCAGCTCAGAGGTGTAGATACCTGAAGTAGAAAAAACTCAACAGATACACAGGTAGACAAAGAGACATACAAACTCACACAGAGACACATTCACATGATCATGTTGCCTAAATATGGATTTCTCTCTTCACTAGGACCAGCTGTTTCATCCCCTTCCGTTGATTTTTCTTAAAGGTTTCTTCTCCTCCACTCTTTCACCTTCTCCTTCCTTTATTAATGAAGTGTCTGAATTAGCCTGAAATAGTAGGTCCTTAGTTGGTAGAACTCTCAGAACGATTAGTCTCCCAGCATAAAATCCTACAATGTTTACAGTTTGAAAGGTTTATCTAATCCTATTTATTTTTACAGAAAAGGAAATCAAGGCACAGAGAGGAACATCATCTTGTTCTAGTCACACAACTAATAGTAGCATGATCAAGACTAATGCCCAAGTCTTCTGTCCCCTATGTAGGTGCTCTTTTTTTATTAAGCCAATTCTTTCCTCTAAATCCCACATCATTTATTTCCCCCTGAAGTTACAGATTGTATCCTGATAAAACCTGCTACTTGATTATAGATTGTTTTGTGTCATATTTAAATTATACATTGAACAGGTCATTTCATTGACTCAAGTGTCAATTTCCTCAATTATAAATTGGGGGGGAGGGTAGAATAAGTGGTCTTATTTTTCTTCAGGTTCTTGTGTTTAACATGTAGCTCTGTAGTAAGGTTTCTTTGCTTCTCACTTAGTGCCTAGCAGAGTGTTGAGTTTTACCTGTAGATACTGCTTCCCTTCCTCTCCAAGTATTCATGAAGTATTTTATTTTCTCTTATTCTGTCCTCAGGGAGAAAAGAGAATTAGCTTTTCTCCCTTAATAAGAATGTGTTTTCCTTTCTATACAAAAGTGACCCATTATCAGTAGGGTAATAATAGCTCACATTTCTCTGTTGCTTTGAGGTTCACAAAGTAAAGAGTCTATTCTCAACAGTTCTGTAAGTTTACAGGTAATGTGCATATTTTGCCCTCATTGTATAAACAGAATTTCCAAAGTACTTTCCTTTAAGTAGAAGTATTCTTAGAGTCCAATCTTAGAGTTGAAATAATAAAGGACAGAGAGTTTAAATGTTTTATTTGTAGTCACACAGCTAGTAAATGTGGAGGACAAGACTTGAAGGTAGATATTCTGACTCCTAGATCATAACACACTGGGGTAGAAGTATACTTTGATGTCTCTATATAAGTGGGGATGGCTTGCTCTCGGAATCAAAAGACTTGGACACAAATCCTGGTTCTGATGACTTATTAAATGTGTGACTTTGGACAAATCAGTCACATGCGTAACTGACTTCCAGAACTGACTGTGACCAGAGTTGTGTGGTTTTGAACTGAATTTTACCTAGGAATAATAATATTTTCATAACCTACCTTATATGTCATCAGGAGCACTTTTTAAAACAAAGTATTAAAGAAATGTGAGTTATTATTGTTGCCTCTGCTAGACTATTTTAATATCTGTCTTCCTTGCTTTCAAGGCAGGTCTTTGGGGAAAGGCTAGCCAGAAATTTGTCAAAGACTCTAGAACTAAGCATACCATTAAACTATGAGCTTTTTGAGAACAGGTGCTATTTTTTGCCATTCTTTATATTCCACATACTTTGCAGAGTCTGGTACAAAGTAGATTAATAAATACTAGTTGATGGATATCTAGCTTACCCTCCCCAGATGGAACCTCTTATTTCAGTTTCAATAGCATGGTGCACCATTTCTCTTAGCTAACCTGCTCACTCTGTAATCCTGGACAAATACATTTCAACTTTTTGGGCCTCAGTTTTCTGTTAGGAACTTGAATCAAATAATCTCTAAGAGTCCTTTGAAGCTCTGGAGCATCCTAAGGTTCTTGAGCATTCCAGGGTTCTAAGAACCAAAAGAAAGAACCTGATTTTTTTTATCTTGCCTTTATGAGCAGAGATGGAGTTTTATAAGGTTAGGTTCTCTTTTCTTAAAGTTCCAATTTCCTTTTTCTTTAAGGAATTATTTTCCCCAGTCAGCTTTTGAACCTCCTTTGCCAATTGATGAAATTTTTAAATATTTTTATTACTAAATTAAAATTTTAAATAATTCTTCCACTTATTAGATTTTTGTATTTTCTTTTGCACACTCTCAATTATTTTCCTAATTTTTCCTCTACCTCTCTTAATTGATTTTCAAAATCCTCTTTGGGCTCTTCTATGGCCTAAGCCCTATTCTTATTTTTCTTGGAGGCCTTGGGTATAGGAGCTTTGACTTTTTTATCATCTTCTGAGTATGTGTTTTGATCTTTCTTGTCACCATGATAACTTTCAATGGTCAGAAACTTATTCTGTTGTCTGCTCATTCTCCTGAATGGCTTTTAACTCATTGTTAAAGTAGGGCTCAATTTCCAAGGTGGAAGGTGCATTGTCCCAAACTTCAGCTGTTTTCAGAGATCCTTCTAGAAACTTGACCACCAGTCCTCTTTTCTGTCCTGGAACTGTTAGGAGTGTCCCCACGCACTATAGCTGTAAGATCTAGTATGCTGAAGCAACAGAGTACTGCTTTGCTTACACCAGGGCTGGGGTTTGGGGCCAGGGCTGCTCTAGTACAGTTTGAACAGAGACTATATGCAGGACTCCTACCTTTTCTGATGATCTTCTAAGTTGCCTTTGGTTGAAAAATGTTCCATTCTGCCTTTTGGGGTGTCCTGATCCTCTAAAATTTGTTTAGAGTCATTATTTAAAATAATTTGGAACTGTTTAGGGGAGAGGTTGGGCAAGTTCCTGTCTTTACTTTGCCATCTTGGCTCTGCCTCCCCAACTTCCCTAACATAAATAAAAGTTCTTCTATGCTGAAAAAGTTATCAAACTGTGCACACCCTTCGACCCAGCAGTGGTTCTACAGGGCTTATGCCCCAAAGAGATCTTAAAGGAGGGAAAGGGACTCTTTGTGCAAAAATGTTTGTGGCAGCCCCTTTTGTAGTGGCCAGAAACTGGAAACTGAGTGGATGCCCATCAATTGGAGAATGGCTGAATAAATTGTGGTATATGAATATTATGGAATATTATGCTCTGTAAAAAATGATCAACAGGATGATTTCAGAGAGGCTTGGAGAGACTTCCATGAACTGATGCTAAGTGAAATGAGCAGAACCAGGAGATCATTATACACAGCAATAACAAGACTATACCATGATCAATTCTGATGGACCTGGCTCTCTTTAACAAGGAGATGATTCAAACCAGTTCCAATTGTTCAGCGATGTAGAGAGCCACATACACCCAGAGAGAGGACTGTGGGAACTGAATATGTACCACAACATAACATTTTCACTCTGTCTATTGTTTGCTTGCATTTTGTTTTCTTTTTCAGGTTTGTTTGTTTGTTTGTTTTTTTACTTCTTGATCCGATTTTTCTTATGCAGCAAGATAACTATATAAATATGTATACATATATTGGATTTAACATATATTTTTAACATATTTAACATGTATTAGACTACATGCCATCTAAGAGAGGGGGGTGGGAGGAAGGAGGGAAAAATTTGTAACAGAAAGTTTTGCAAAGGTCACTGTTGAAAAATTATCCATGCATATGTTTTGTAAATAAAAAGCCTTAATAAAATTAAAAAAAACATATATAAAAGTCCTTAAGGATTAGAAAAAATGGTATGAACTGCTTTCCTTAGGAATTAGTTCCCCATCTAAGAAAGTATTAAAGCAGAAGCCAGAAGCTGCTTGTTGGGGTTGATAAAGGAAAGCATTCTTGTTCAGGTGCACTTCAGATAAATATCCTTCAAGTTCCCTTCCATCTCTGAGATTCCATGAGCTTTTGAATATTTTCTTGACTTGAGTCATTTCAGTCACATTGAGCTCTCCATGACACCATTTAGGGTTTCCTTGGCAAAATGCTGTAGTAGTTTGCTATATCCTTTTCTAATTCATTTTACACATGAGAAAACTGAAGCAAACAGGGCTAAACAACTTGTTTAGGGCAACACAGCTAGTAAGTGTCTAAGGTCAGTTAAAACTGACAAGTTTTAATGTCAACTTTAATGTCAAAAACTTTTAATGCAAGAAGATGAGTCTTCCTGACTCCAGGCCTGGTATTCTATCCACTGTGCCACTTAGCATGCCTTGATAGCTTTCTTTATTTCAACCAGATTTCAAAGTAGAATGTAGACAATTTCCTTAGTTACTCCAGCAGTACTTCATAAACCTCAATATAAGTAAGTTGTCCAAGAAAGAGAAAAGTAGAGATGAAAGGAGGAAATGGTCTGAGTTTTGACAATGAATAAGCCACATGGAAATAAATGCATCTGAATACCATGCCAATTGGCACCTAGTTTTTGGCACCAAAGCTAGGGTGCTATTTGAAGAAAGAATAATCTGTCTGCACCTCCAACACCATCCAACATTTACATATCACTTTTAACTTTCTGAAGTACTCTTAAAGTTATTATCTGGATAGTGACAAAAGCCCAGGAAATAAGTGAGGTAGGCATTATATTCTCCTTTTGTCAGATAGAAAACTAAGGTACCCATAATGGAAGTAAGTCACCCAAAGTCCTACACTCAAACTCAAGACTTCTAACTCCAGGTCAGTTATACTTTCCACTAAATTATGTACCTATCTCTTAGCCTGGCTACAGATATGTAGTAGTATCTCTTGTGTTTGATACATAGTGAGAAGATGATGCATGCCTAAAACTGAGGAGACCTGAGCTTAAATTCTGACTTGAGCGCAACCATAAAATACAAAATGTCTTTGAGGCTGAGTTTTATGAAACTGTAAATCAGGAATGATAGCATCTGTGCTAGTTAGCCTTGGTAAGTATTTTGTGAACCTCAGAAAACAGAGTTATTCTATTAAGTACTTAGAAGGAGTAAGGTATAATAGAAAGAATACTGAATTTTGACTCAGAAGGTCAGAGTTTGCCACTACCCACTCCACCCCCTTAGCATAACAGCAGTACTAGGATCCCTTCTGTGTCTCAAGGCAGCATCAGTGCAGCACCAGATAAATAGCTAGGGCTTGCAGCTGCTGGCATAACAAGCCTAAGACAGCACAGCACCCCTTATGCACCAGAAGCAGAGCTCAAATTTTAAGAAAGGAAAAAGATCCCCAAAATGAGAGAAGAAAAACTTTTTAAAATCTGACTATAGAAAGTTACTGGATGATGGGAAAGACTAAGACACAAACTCAAAAGAGGGCATGGAAAGTGGTCTCAAACCCAGAAATAATTTATGCAAGAGTTCAAAAAGGAATTTAAAATCATATAAAAAAGATAGAAGAAAAATTGGGGAAAGAAATGAGAGTGGTGCAAGAAAATTATAAAAAAAGAATAAACAGCTTGGGGAAAAAATCTGCTTAAAAAATAGACTAGGCCAATGGAGAAAGAAGTACAAAAGTTAACTGAGGAAAACAACTCCTTTAAAGTTAGAATAGGGCAATGTAAACTAACCACTCTACCAAACATCAAAAATCAAACAAACTCAAGAGAATTGAAGAAGAAGAAGAAGAAGAAGAAGAAGAAGAAGAAGAAGAAGAAGAAGAAGAAGAAGAAGAAGAAGAAGAAGAAGAAGAAGAAGAAGAAGAAGAAGAAGAAGAAGAAGAAGAAGAAGAAGAAACTGGAAAAACAAATGATCTGGAAATTAGGAGCTGGAGAGACAATGTCACAGCTTTTGAACTACTTGAAAGCCATAATCAAAAAGAGGAACTGGACAGTATTATTCAAGAAATTATAAAGGAAAACTTCCTTGATATCCTGGAATGAGTGGGCAAAATAGGCATTGAAAGAATCCAATGATCAACTCAGCAAAGACTTCCCAAAATAAAAATTCCCAAGGAACAATATAGACAAATTTCAGAACTATCAGGTCAAAGAAAAAAAATACTGCAATGCCACAAGTGGCCAGAAAGAAACGGTTCAAATATTGGGGAGTCACAGTCAGGATTACATTGAATTTAGCAGGTGCAACATTAAAGAATTGGAGGTGCTGGAACATGATATTTGGGAAGACAAAGGAACTAAAAGTATTACCAAGAATCACTTACCTGACAAAGTTAAGCATAATATTTGGGGGGGTAGGAAGAAGTAGGAAGGAGGGAGGATAGATGGTCATTCAATGAAGCAGAAGGATTTAAAGCTTTATTAAGGAGAAGACCAGAACTGAATAAAAAATGTGATCTCCATTATCAAGAGAAGCATAAAAAGGGAAAGAGGGAAAAGAAAATACAAGGTATTCAGTAGAGCTAAATTGTTTATATCCCTACATGGGAAGATGACACTTAACATTCTTAAGAATTATGCCATTATGACAAAAAATTGGAAATTGAGGGAATGTCCATCAATTGGGGAATGAGTGAATAAATTGTGGTATGTAAGTGTAATGGAACACTATTGTGCTATAAGAAATGATGAGCAGATGACTTCAGAAAAATCTGGAAAAACTGTATGTGAACTGATGCTGAGTGAAGTGAGTGGAACCAAGAAAACATAGTAACGCAAGATTATGTGATGATCAACTGTGACGGACTTTGCTCATTTCATTTTTTTCTGGTTTTCCTCTATTTCCTTATAAATCACATTGGGAGAGACAAATCAGAACAAAGGGGAAAAATCACAGAGAAAAAGATATCAGAAGAGAAAGGGAAAAAAGTGAACATAATATGTGTTGATTTACATTCAGGTTCCATAGTTCTCTCTCTCTGGATGTGAATGGTGTTTTCTATCTAAAGTTTACAAGGATTGCCTTGTATTAGTGAACCACTAAGAAGAACCAAGACTTGGTCTTTTCAACAATGAAATGATTCAAGACAAGTCCAATAGACTTGTGATAGAAAGAGCCATCCACAACCAGAAAAGAACTATGGAGATTGAATGTGAATCAAAATATAATACTCCTCCTTTTTTTTTTTTTTTTTTTTTTGCTTTTATTGTTGGATTATTTGGGGTTTTTCTTTCTTGTCTTTTTTTTTTTGCCTTCCTTTTGATTTGATTTTTCTTGCTCAGCATGATGAATATGGAAATATTTAGAAAAATTGCATGTGTTTAACCTATATCAGACTGCTTGCTGTCTAGGAGATGGGGTGAGAGAAGGAGAAAATTTTGGAGCTTTGCAAAGGTGAATGCTGAAAACTATCTCTGCATGTATTTAGAAAAATTAAATGCTCTTTTAAAAAAAAGAAAAAATGAGTCAGAAGATTTCAGAAAAAAATTATACAAATTGATTCAGATTGAAGTCAGCAGAGCAGGAAAACATTATACACAGTATCAGTAACATTGTGTGATGATCAGCTATGAATGACTTAGCTCTTCTCCACACAACAATCTGAGAAGTAGAAAGAACTCATGTTAGAAAATGCTATCAATATCCAGATAAAAGAGTCTGAAGGCAAATCACAGCATACTTTTTCACTTACTTTATTCTTTTTCATGATCCTCCCCCCCAATCCCCTTGATCTGTTTCTTCTTTCACAGCTATGACTAATATGGTAATATAATTTGTTTTAAATGACAGTACAGGAATTACCATATTAGGAAGAAGGGAGGGAAATAAAGGAGGGAGAAATATTTGGAACTCAAAATCTTGTAAAAATGAATGCTAAAAATTTTCTTGACATGTAATTAAAAGAAAAAATAAAATATTATTTAAAACAAACAAAAAAGAAATGAAAGAGAAGACTACCCACATTTGCGTCTTTCTGACTTACTAGTTGTATGACTAAACAAATCTCTTCTCTATCTAATACATCACTTTCTTACCTATAGAGTTGTTTTGTGGTTAAAACAATATTCGTAGATACTAATTATGACTACTTCAAGACTGACACTGAATAAATTGCAGTTGATTGGATAAAAATAAAACACAATGAAATAAGAGGAGATAGCAAGTTGTAATATGATGATAATATTAATAACTAATATATATACATATATATATCACTTGAAAGTTTGCAAAGGGATTTACAAATATTATCTCAGTTTATCCTCACAACGATCCTGGGAATTAGGTGTTCTTATAGCCCTATTTTACAAATGAGAAGGCAGGGAGAGTGACTTACTTGTCCAGAGTCTACAACAGCTACTAAATGTCTGAGACAGGCATTAACCTTAAGTCTTTTTAACTGCAGGTCCAGCATGATAATTGACTCTAGAGAAGTGGTAAATTCAACAATTGGGGACTTGGGGCATTCTGAAGAGGAATAGCCTAATGGTCTAGATCACCAAGATGGTTTCTTGGGAAAGATGGTATTTGGCCCTTGAAGGAAGTATAATATTCTTGTAAGTGGAGTAGCAGGAGAAAAACACAGAAAAGGCACCAGGTAGGGACAGCAGAAGTCTTAATTGAGGAGCACATGAAGGTGACGATCTCCCTGAAATAGAGGGGTGCATATTAAGGAGAAGTGAGAGAAAAAAAGAAAAGATAGGGTAGGATCAGAATGATAACAGAAGCTTTCAGTCTCATCATCTAATCACTTATAGTAGTTTCTGCTGTTTCTCCATCTCTCACTGCCTCCCCCCCCAAAAAAAAAACATAAAAAACCTCAGAGAGCTATTTGGGATCTGCTTTCAGAAATTAGGGGCTAGAGAATGGAAGGGAGGGCTAGAGAATGGAAGGGAGCCTAGCTGGGGTATGTGACACTGGAGGATCCTCACCTGGCTTGGCCTCTTTCCATTCCCTGACCAGGCATCCCCTGGTCTTAATCATCTCCTCATTTCCAAGTAGTAAATAAATGTTAAAAGCAATAGTTTCCATTTAAAGCTACACAAGGCAGGGGCAGGGTGGGGAGGAGGGGGCCCTAACGGGCCCTTGTTTGGCAATGTTTGTACTGCAAAACAAGCTTAATGGACAGAGATTTATCACCGTTTTCATTAGCCAGAGTTGCTTTGGTTTAGAGTTTTCTACCAGAATTGAAGATTTATGGTTGGTAGAAGGGTTGGGGGCTCAGAAAATAGGGAATAGAAGTGAGGGATGGATGAGGTTTGGGCTCATCCAATACTGGGAAGACCTACTCTTTTCCTGATTCCAGGGTGGAGGGGGAATAATTGGCTCAGGGATGCAGAAAATTTATGCAGCTAACAGATACAGGATTCCTCCTTTCCCCAAATTCAACCTCCTCTCTCCCAAATTATTATGACTAAAAGCCTGCTATGGTAAAAAGAGCAAAAGAAATAGAAATCATTTGACCTGGATTTAATAAACATTAATGAATAGTCTATTATATGCTATAAACTGTGCTGGGATGGAGAGAGGGAAGGAGGAAAGATAGAAAGGCAAGAAAGAAAGTAGCCTTCAAGGACTTTACATTCTATTGGATTCCATGGGTTCTTGCCCAATCCTTCCACCACAAGGCAGCTCTGTGGCCCTGGAAAAATCACTTAAGGTCTTGAGGACTTCTTTATTTGTCAGTGGTCACAGTGATGCTGGCAAAGATTTAATAAATCATAAAGAACGAAAGAAACTTATTTATGAATTTTGAAGGTTGAGGAAGCAGAAATCTGCGGAGACAACTTCACAGGATACTTTAGCCCTCATTGATGGTCATCCCTGATTATCCCTGGAAGTGAATATTTCTTAAACTGAAAGAGCTCTATTCAGGAGAAGGCAGTAGGCAGGCCTTACATATGCATGGCTAGGAACATGTCCCAGCCCCAAAATGTTTCCCTCACTGATACCAAGTATTTTACCCTTTAAAAGGAACTGGAAATTAAAAAAGCAAAAATTCTAGTAATGCCTCTGTTCCTAAGTGTGGAACTTCCCCTTCTCTGTGCCTCAGTTTCTCCATCTATAAAATAAAAGGATTGAAGGGGTTCTCTTAGGTCACTTTCACCTCTGCCATTTAATGTTCCATGTTCCAACATTCTATGTCCTGTATTCTAATCATGTTAGCATTTTAAATTCTAAGATCCCTTCCCATTCTACTTGCTAATATTCATTCCTCTTTCAGGTGGAGGTTAAGCACTGTCTCTTTTCTCCTTTTCCATTTTGGAAACACAAACTTTCAATCTTACCATCTTAGTATGAATGAGTATACCAGATGTTTTTCTATGTAAGAGAATAGACTGGGCATCAAGAGAGTCCTGGACTGGGGAAGGTGGGGAGAAGAAGTACTCCCAAGGGTAGTGCATCACAATTCTGCCTTGGGGTGTCCTTCAGACTCTAGGAGAGAAATGCATTTACCCCTTCCTAACTTTTTGTTGATTTTATGCCAGATTGAGGATGTCACAAAAAATCAAAAATAGTCCCTGCCCTCAAGGAGCTTATATTTCAATATAGGGTGAGGATAATATGTATACTTATTGTTCTATATGATTAGCAGACTGATTTCAGAAAAGCCTGGAAAGAGCTGTGCAAATTCATCAGCCCCACTATTTCCTTTAGAAAATTCCAGAATCAGGAATCCAGAAGAGGCAGATTTGAGGGGGAAGAGTATACCAGAGATATGAGGGACAAGCCAATGAAAAGGTTTTGAGAGGAAATGGAGCATAGTATTTAAGGAACAGCAAATATGACTGGAGAGCTTAGAATTCATGCAAAGGAGTTCTATGTAACACTGGAAAGATTGGAAAGGGTCAGATTGTAAAAAGTTTTAAGTACCAAAAAGCTTTAAATGTCTTTATTTAAACATTTGTATTTTATCCTGGAGTTAATAGGGAGCTACCGGAGTTTGTTGAGTAGGAGAAGAGATATGATCAAATCTATAATTTAGGGAAATCACTTTGGCAGCTGAGTGGAGAAAAGAATGGAATGAGGACTGACCTTAGATGGGAGCTTAATTCAAATGACTATTGAAATTGTCTAGGTGAGAGGCAGGCATTAATTCTGATGCTAGTTTTGTGAATACAACAAAAGGGAGAGATATTGAGGCCATAGAAACTACCAAAAAATTGAATTTTTAAAAATACAGATTTGTTTAATGTCTATACACATTTGTAGTGGGTTTTGTTTTGTTTTCCTTACTCTCTCAATGGGGAAGGGAGAGAATTTGGAATTAAAAATAAAATAAAAATGAATTGAAATTACAAGATTTGGCAACTTATTAGATATTCTACATGAATGAGAATAAGATACTGAAAAGGACACAGAGTTTTTGAATGGTTGACTGGAAGGATAGTCATGTTTTTGAAGAAATAAAACAATTCAAAAGTGAGATAGATGAGGGAGTTAATGAGTTCTATTTAAAGTTTTCTGAGTTTGAGACATCCAGCTAAAAAGTACAATTCAACTGAACAAAAATTTTAATAGAATCCTATTTTGCAGGGCATCATGCAGAATGCTAGGAATATAAAGATGAAAAAAATTGACAGAGACCCCACCCTTAAAGAGCTTATGGTTTAATAAAGGAAGATGGGTCATGTACTTAAATATCTGTTAACAGAGTCTATAGTGGGACAAATGTTTGAGATGTCAAATGGCAATGAGAATTTTGAGAAGTGAGATCACTTTATTGTCTTTTATAAATCTTTTAAACACTTTATTTCTTCCTATTACACATCAAAGTAATTTTAACATTTAAAAAATTTTGAGTTCCAAATTCTTTCTTGTTCTCTCCTCCTCTGGCCCTGAGAAGACAAGCAATTTTATATAGAATATACATGTTCAGTCATGCAAAACAATTTTCCAAATTAGCCTTGCTGCAAAAGAAAGCAAAAGCAAAGATCCCGCCCCCAATATGAGAAAAATAAAATTTAAAAAGTGTGCTTCCATATGCATTCAGACTCCCTCAGTTCTTTCTCTAGAGAAAGAATCATGAGTCCTTCAGAATTGTTCTGGATTGTTGTATTGATCAGAGTGGCTAAGTCTTTCACAGTTGATCATCTTTACAATGTTTCTATATTTAATGTGTTCAATGTTTTCCTTAACTTCACTCTGGAGCACTTCATATAAATCTTCTCAGGTCTTTCTAAAACCATCCCACTCATCATTTCTTTTAGCACAATATTATTCTATCACAATCATATAACACAACTTGTTTAGCCATTTCCCAATTGATAGGCATCCCCTTGCTGCTACAAATATTTTTTGTACACATTAGTCCTTATCCTTTTCCTTTGGAGATCACTTTTTCTTTACAAAGCTTTCACACCCCTTATTATTATTTCATTGGTCCTCATAGCAGCCTTAAGAAATAGAGAGGAAAGGGCTATTCCTATTTTAAGAGGAGGAAACTGAGGTTCTGAGCAGCAAACTTGCCTGAGATACCAGTTCATAAAGTAGTGTGGTCATAATTCAAACCCAACTCTTCTGATTCCTTATCTGTTCTTAGATTACCTCAAGGGCTGTCTCTGAAAATAAAATTGCCCCATATCAATTAAGTCTAATGGTCAGCGAGTCAAATTATCAAATGAGATTGTATTTGTTTTTTAAAAAAGAAAAATGGAAGAAAGATAGAGGAAGAAAAGAAGGAAGGAAGGAAGGAAGGAAGGAAGGAAGGAAGGAAGGAAGGAAGGAAGGAAGGAAGGAAGGAAGGAAGGAAGGAAGGAAGGAAGGAAGGAAGGAAGGAAGGAAGGAAAACACTTAGCACAATGACGTCTGACATATAGTAGGTACTATATAAATGTTCATCTCTTTCCTTCCAGACTCTTCTTTTTACCATTTTGCTCTATGTCTTTAGTCCTAGGATTGAACCTTCTTGAGACCATCTGTTAGATCCAATATGTATCTTCCTGTAGCACAGAGCTTGGGAACCTTTTTAAAGGATCATATCATAGTTCCTACACCTGGTCTTTTTTTGCGAGTCAGGAAGTGGGGGAGGGAAAAGAATGAATACTCACACCTGCTGTCACTTCACTGCCACCAGAGGACTGAAGAGAGCATATGCCAGATGCTGAGACCAAGGTGTTGCAGCTCTTGAAATCGATGAGCTGGGGCTATGGCAATGGTAAGTGGCATTTGTACTGAGAAAATTTGATTTAGCATGAGGGTGCTCACACCTGCTATGGGAATCTTGAGTCAACCCTCCATTTTTGCCTACTGTGGCAACTGCTCAGCAGCAAATTTACTTTGAGCATCTGGTTGCCATTATCACCCACTCTTCTTACTTTAAAATTCTTTGTTGATATTGTCACCATTTTAATCTGGTCCCAGTACAGCTTGAACCCAAAGGGAAGTCTTTTTAAACCAAATTATTTTTTAAATTTTTTAAAAATAACTTTTTATTGATAGAACCCATGCCAGGGTAATTTTTTACAACATTATCCCTTGCACTCGTTTCTGTTCCGATTTTTCCCCTTCCTCCCTCCACCCCCTCCCCCAGATAGGCAAGCAGTCCTTTACATGTTGAATAGGTTACAGTATATCCTAGATACAATATATGTGTGCAGAACCGAACAGTTTTCTTGTTGCACAGGGAGAATTGGATTCAGAAGGTATAAATAACCCGGGAAGAAAAACAAAAATGCAAGCAGTTTATATTCATTTCCCAGTGTTCTTTCTTTGAGTGTAGCTGTTTCTGTCCATCCTTGATCAATTGAAACTGAAGTAGCTCTTTTATCGAAGAGATCCACTTCCATCAGAATACATCCTCAGGAGATATATAATGATCTCCTGGTTCTGCTCATTTCACTCAGCATCAGTTCATGTAAGTCTCTCCAAGCCTCTCTGTATTCATCCTACTGGTCATTCCTTACAGAACAATAATATTCCATAATGTTCTCCAATTGATGGGCACCCATTCATTTTCCAGCTTCTAGCCACTACAAACAGGGCTGCTACAAACATTTTGGCACATACAGGTCCCTTTCCCTTCTTTAGTATCTCTTTGGGGTATAAGCCCAGCAGAAACACTGCTGGATCAAAGGGTATGCACAGTTTGATAACTTTTTGAGCATAGTTCCAAATTGCTCTCCAGAATGGTTGGATATGTTGACAATTCCACCAACAATGTATCAGTGTCCCTGTTTTCCCACATCCCCTCCAACATTCTGCATTATCTTTCCCTGTCACTCTAGCCAATCTGACAGGTGTGTAGTGGTATCTCAGAGTTGTCTTAATTTGCATTTCTCTGATTAATAATGATTTGGAGCATATTTTCATATGTCTATAAATAGTTTCAATTTCTTCGTCTGAGAATTGTCTGTTCATATCCTTTGACCATTTATCAATTGGAGAATGGTTTGATTTCTTATAAATTAGAGTCAATTCTCTATATATTTTGGAAATGAGGCCTTTATCAGAACCTTTGACTGTAAAAATGTTTTCCCAGTTTATTGTTTCCCTTCTAATCTTATCTGAATTTGTTTTGTTTGTACAAAAACCTTTCAATTTGATATAATCAAAATTTCCTATTTTGTGGTCAGTAGTGATCGCTAGTTCTTCTTTGGTCATAAATTCCTCCCTCTTCCACAGGTCTGAGAGGTAAACTATACTATGCTCTTCCAATTTATTTATAATCTCATTCTTTATGCCTAGGTCATGAACCCATTTTGACCTTATCTTGGTGTACGGTGTTAAGTATGGGTCAATGCCTAGTTTCTGCCATACTAATTTCCAATTTTCCCAGCAATTTTTGTCAAATAATGCATTCTTATCCCAAAAACTGGGGTCTTTGGGTTCGTCAAACACTAGATTATTAAAGTTATTGGCTGTTTTGTCCTTTGAACCTAACCTATTCCATTGATCAACTAGTCTATTTCTTAGCCAATACCAGATGGTTTTAGTAACTGCTGCTTTATAATATAATTTTAGATTTGGTACAGCTAGGCCACCTTCATTTGATTTTTTTTCATTAATTCCCTTGAAATTCTTGACCTTTTGTTTTTCCATATGAACTTTGTTGTTATTTTTTCTAGTTCATCAAAGTAGTTTTTTGGGAGTCTGATTGGTATAGCGCTAAATAAATAGATTAATTTAGGTAGTATTGTCATCTTTATTATATTTGCTTGCCCAATCCAAGAGCATTTAATGTTTTTCCAGTTGGTTAGATCAGACTTAATTTGTGTGGAAAGTGTTTTGTAGTTTTGCTCATAAAGTTTCTGATTTTCCCTTGGCAGATAGATTCCTAAATATTTTATACAATCAGTAGTTACTTTAAATGGAATTTATTTTTGTAACTCTAACTGTTGGGTTTTGTTAGTAATATATAAGAATGCTGATGACTTATGCGGGTTTATTTTGTATCCTTAAGCCAAATTATTCCAGTAGCCCAAAGAAAATCAAACTTCCAGGGAGAGAATTCCACTTTACCCAGGTTAGAGCTTTGCAGGCATGTGTAGGGACACTGCCCATCCCTATCATGGAGTGGACATGAAAACAACTTAATCAGATGGTTGACATGGGAAACCTGAAGAAGCTAGATAGTTTCCTGACTCTTTTTTGCAACACAACTTCATTATGTGGTTAAGAATGCTGTTAGTTCCCAAAGAATTGAGTACCTATTCTAAAGTGAAGGATAAGTGACTTTAGATTACCAATGCCCCGCTGAAATCAATTCAGTGCATGAAGTATTTGCTGAGTGACTACTTCATGCCTAGTGCAATGCTGAGCTAAGTTATAGGAGAAAACAGAAATACAAAAATGAGGTTAAGAGGCACCTATCTCCAAGGTTGTGATCTAACTTACATCAGATCAGCTATCGCTTCTGCAAAATAACAAGAAGTAGCTATACAGCCTCTGATTAAAAAAAAAATCTGGGACTACTACTTTCAGAAGCAACCTGTTCCACCTTTAAACAGTTCAAATTGTTGGGGACTTTTCCCTTGCATCAAACCAAAGTCTGTGTCTTTGTAAATTCTATTCTTTGCTCTTACTCCTCCCCTCTGGGGCCAGATGGAACACTTCTAGTCCCTCTTCCATGTCACAGTCCTTCTAATACTTAAAAACAGCAATCATATACCTCCCAAGAGTTCACTTTCCTAGGCAAAATAAACCAATGCTCATTTGAAATGGATTCATGTCCCCTTACCATTCTGATGATCATGTTCCTGAGACTTCACCTTGTCAAAGTTCTTCTTGAAATGTGTCCATACAGAAAGCATTCAAAGACTTCTGGATATATCTGATCAGGGTAGAGTACAACTGAACTTTCACACTCCTCATTCTGGACATTATACCATCTTAACAAAGATTAGGATGGAATTAGTTTTTGTTTGTTTATTTTAATGACTTCAATGTCATACTGTTGATTCATATTGAGCTTGCTGTCCACTAAAAAAAAAATCCTAAAAACCAGATTTCTTTTTTTGAACTGGTTCCCAAGATGAGTCTGAGTCCCATCTTGTCATTAATTAAAAATGTAACTTTAAGGAAATTGTTTCACCTCTATAAGCTTTAATTTCCTCGCCTACCAAATAGAAATGATAATACTATCTACTTCACAAGTTGGTTGGTTGAGAGGATCCAGTGAGATAATGTTTGTGAAACATTAAAAATTGATTAATAAAAAAATTAAAAAGTGATTAAAAATTGTAAACCTCTTAGGCAAATGTGGATCATCATTGTAATAATGCCTTAGATTTCGGAGCTTGATGAAACCTTAGCTGGTCCACTTGGTTCATTTTGCAGATGAGAAAATTAAGGCCTAAGGAAATCTCCTTACCTGTTCTCTTTCTTTCTCACTCCCCTCTTTTCTTTTTCTTTTTCCTTCCATTTTTCTTTATATCCATTTCTTATATTTATTTTTTCTTTTTAAATGTTTCATTAATTCTCTTTTTTATATTACTTTCCAATGACTCTTCATTCATCACTGTTAGAACATTTTACTTGCAACAAATCTATGAAAATGAATGAAAAGTATTTATTAAGCAACTGTTATTTTCCAGGTATTGGAGATACCTGGAAGCATTCATATTCGGCATTGGAGATACAAACACAAAAATGAAACAGTCCTTGCCTTCAAAAAGCTTTTCTTGAATGATTGGCAGTGAAACACATATAGAAGAGCTTAAATAGATATAGAAAAAATTTTGGACAACATCCAAAACTCGTTTCTGTTAAAACAAACAAACAAACAAAACAAAACAAAACACAAAGCTGGATTCAAGGCAATTCCAATAGTCTTGGGATGGAAAATGCCATTCCCATCCAGAGAGAGAATTCAGGAGACTGAACGTGAATCAGAGCAGAGTATTTTCATCTTTCTTTCTTTCTTCCTTCCTTCCTTCTTTCTTTCTTTTTCTTCCTTCCTTCCTTCCTTCTTTCCTTTCTTTCTTTTTCTTCCTTCCTTCTTTCTTTCTTTCTTTCTTTCTTTCTTTCTTTCTTTCTTTCTTTCTTTCTTTCTTTCTTTCTTTCTTTCTTTCTTTCTTTCTTTCCCCCTTTGCTCTTATTTTTCTTGTGCTACATGAGAAATATGGAATTTTTTTTAAAGGCACATATTTAATCTATATCAGATTGCCTGCTGTCTCGGGGTAGGGGTGGAGGTGGGGGGTTAGGAGAGAGAGAGAGAAAAAAAAATTGAAACAAAAAAATCTTATAAAAATAAATGTTGAGCAAGATGATTTCAGAAAGGCCTGGAGAGACTTACATGAACTGATGCTAATCGAAGTGAGTAGAACCAAGAGAACTATACACAGCAACAATCATCAATTCTGACGGATTTGGCTCTTTTCAAAAGCGAGGTGATTCAGATCAGTTCCAATAGTCCTGTGATGGAGAGAGCCATCTGCACCAAGAGAGGACTGTGGGGACTGAATGTGGATCACAACGTAGTATCTTCACTATTTTGATTGTTGTTTGCTTGCATTTTGTTTTCTTTCTTATGTTTTCCCTTTTTGATCTGATCATCTTGTGCAGCATGATAAATGTGGAAATATGATTAGAAGAATTGCACATTTTAAACATATATTGGGTTACATGCCATTTAGGGGAGGGAGTGAAGAGAAGGGAGGGAGAAAAAAATTGGAATACAAGATTTTGCCAGGGTGATTGTTGAAAACTATGTACATGTTTTGAAAATAAAAGGCTTTAGAAAATAAAAAAGAACATAAAAATAAATGTTGGAAACTATCTTTACATGTATTTGGAGAAATAAAATACTATGGGGAGAAGTGAACAAAAAAAAAAAAACACCTTTAGAAGGCACAGACATAAATGAAGCATTCCTTAAAATGATAACATGATTCAAAGCAAGACATTATCTATAATGGGAATAATTTGGAAGCCTTTCCAATAAGAGGAAAAGCAAAGATGTCAATGTTCACCATTAATACTGAATTTTGTACTTGAAACTCTAGCTATAGCAATAAGTCAAGAAAAATAAATTAAAGGAACAGACATAGGCTTATTCCATAAGAAATAAAGATGGCCCAGAGTGGCAATCCAAAGCTGAGTCGATTAATTCACCCACAGAGGGAAACATGGCTTTCTTGAGGTTTAGTTTTCAGGGTGCTGCTCCAGGTGGGGAGAGAGGGCAGAAGCAAAAGAGATGACAAAATATCCAACACAGAGGGTGTGAAGTATCACCAATTACTGCACTGATTATTTCTTTTAGAGTATAAATCTAATCTATCTATAACTCACTTCTCTGAGAAGATGAGGGTGATACATTTCACCATCAGTCTGCTGCTGTCCTGATTGGATACAACATTGATTCAGAATCCTGAAGTCTTTCAGCATTATTGTTTTTCTTTACATTATTGTGGTCGTTATATAAATGATTCTATTTCTACCTACTTTGCTCTGCATTAGTTCATACAAATCTTCCTGCATTTCTCCAAATTCACCATTTCTTATGGGCAATAATATCCCATCACACTCATAAACTACCATTTATACAGTAATTCCTGTTGGTTTTCCCGTAGTCTTTTCCTTGCATTCTTCTCTACTACTCATTCTCCTGTCCTTGGCCGTCAATAAAATCCCTGAAAATTGTGGTGGGATAAGGCTTTTGCAATCATGTTTCCCACCCAACCCCCACCTTTCCCCTCATCCTCAGGGCTGCACTCTGGGTCAGTTGTTGCCTGAAGTGGCTTTTTAAGCAATTAGACTGAGCTGTTGGACACTTGCAAGCCTAATTGTTTCAAAAGCCCTTGAAGGGTTTGAGTCCCTGCTCTTAGAAAGCCTGTGAAGTGGGAAATCTGTGAAGACCTAAGAAGTGTGAAGAATTAGGGCTTCTTCTCCTCCTCCTTCTCTTTTTTCCTCTTCAAAGTTTCCCTCTAGATGGGAAGGTAAGAACAGAGTCATATGATCCCAAATCTTCCCAGAGCTGTTGGGCTCAGTCTCAGGATATTAGAGCACTGGGCAGAGAGTTCACGATCGGAAGCATTACTATCTCCCTATAACTTCATTCAAGGAAGATTGGGTAAGTGTCCCACTATCCCAGGCTTCTAGATGGATATCCTGGGAAGGTGCTATTCCTTTTAAGGGTTTCCTAAACTATATTAGCAGAAAGCTGAAAAGCCTTTTGAATAGACCCCTGAGTGGAAAGAAAAATCATCTTAAAAGCTTCTCCTCCCTTAACTGCCCCCCTCCCATTCATTCATTAAACAAACATTTCTAGATATGAGTACTATCTACAGGTCTTATCTAAGGGAGGACTCATTTTGTAGTGTTCATACTAACTGTGAGATTCTCATGTCACTTTTTCTTCAGTTTCCTCCTTTGTAAAAATAAATTGGACTAGATGACCTCTAAGCTTTTTCTTAGGTTTAACATATGTTTAGGGAAGCGCAAATAGTTTTTACTGGAGCAAGAAACCATGTCAAGGGAATAGCATAAGCGAAAATAGAAAGGGAGGTTGAGGCCAGCATGAAGTGTCTTAATTCCTTGGCAAACATTTAGAATGCACCCTGTAGGCCTTGGGAAACCATTAAAATTTTCTAATGATCAGAACTCTTTTAGGAAGATTAATCTGAGATAATATTCTTTATCTCCCGTCTATACTTAGTAGAGAAGGCAAAAATCTAAGAATATGATGGATGTTGTGTCACCTATTCCCTATCCCATGTTTCCTCACTGTCTGGCACATAGTAGGCAACTAATAAGTGTTTTTATAGGCTGACAGACCGATTGCTTCTTGTTCTGACATTCTAAGTGGTACATTCTAGCATTTTAAGTTCAGAGGTCTCTTCTAGTAGTGACATTTTACTTTGTGTTTTCCAACATTCTTTGTTCTAAGGTCCTTTCCAAAGGTTCACTATTCTGTGTTTCCAGGTCTCCTCCAGCCCTAATACTCTATGTTCATTCATTCAACAAACATTATTAAGAGCTTACTCCAGGCAGCTTCATGTTTTGTGGTTCTTCAGGAAGTTCAATGTTTGGTTCATTTATTCCTTTCATTCACCCTCAGGCCTTTTCAAAGCTTTGAAAGGGCAGCTGTGGCCTATAGTACAAAGAGCCTGGCATCTTCTGTCAGAGGTTCTTTGCTTGCATGCTAGATCTGGTGATCACCTGAGTGACTCTCGTCAAATAAGTCACTTCTCTATCTAGTCTTCAGTTCCCTTCGGTATAAAATGGGAATATTAAAATAGATGATAATTGATATTTGTAAGTTCAAAGACTCTAAATCCTATGATACTTGATAATGAGGGTAGATTTTCTGATTTTCCCTGCATATATCTTGTTAGGAGCAGTTAGGTGGAATAGTGGATAGAACATTAGTTTTAGAATCATTAAGACTTATGAGTTCAAATACAGCCTCAATCATGAAGAGTCCGAAACATGACTGAATAACATCTTGTTAGTACATGGTTCTCTGTGTGCTATTAGACTGTGAATTCCTTAAGAGCTAGCACTGATTTTTGCAGGGCTTAATACAATGCCTAATATCTAATAGATGCTTTATAATTGTTTCTCAACCAATTGACTGACAATAAAGTAATGAACCAATCCATGGAGAACTGGGGAATATTCCTTTTGAGTCATTCTCCAGAAGAGGAAAGCATCTTTGAGGTCTATGGCCAGATTCTCATTCATTGGTTGTTTTGATTTATTTTGGTTTTTATGAGATTATAATCTTTTAGAGGTACATGTGGTCCCTGAACATCGTAATAGTAATGAAAATACTAATTCATGGCAAGGAACTAGAAATTGAGTGGATGCCCATCAGTTAAAGAAGGGCTGAATAAGTTATGGTATATGAATGGAATGGAATATTACTGTTCTATAAGAAAAGATCAGCAGTCTAATTTCAGAAAGGCTAGAGAAATTTATGTAAACTGTTGCTAAGGGAAGTGAGTAGAGCCAAGAGAACACTGTATACAGCAACAAGATTATGTGATGATCAACTATGGTGGACTTAGCTATTTTCAACAATGAGATAATTCAGGGCAATTCTAATAGACTTGTGATGGAGAGAGCCATCCAGATCTAGAGAGAAGACAATGGGGACTGAATGTGGATCACAACATAATATTTTAACCTTTTTGTTGTTGCTGTTATTGTTATTGTTTGCTTGTTTGTTTTTTCTTTCTCATTTTTTCCCTTTTTATCTGATTTTTTCTTGTGCAGCATGACAAATGTGGAAATATGTTTAGAAAAATTGCACATGTTCAGCCTATATTGGTTTGCTTGCTGTCTAGCGGAGATGGGAGGTGGAGAGGGAAATAGAAAATTTGAAAACAAGGTTTTGTAAGGGCGAATGTTGAAAATTATCAAAAATAAAAAAAGGAAAAAACTAATTCATTTATAGTGTTTTAAGGTTTGCAGAGTTCTTTATATACATTTTCTTAGTTGACCCTTGCTGCAATCCTATCAGATAGATGCTATTATTATTCCCATTTTACAAAAGAGGAAACTTTAAGTTTCAAGTGAAATGACTAGTTCAGCATCACAGACTAGTCAGTGTTCACCGAATAAAATAGCTCTTAGTTAAAATACACACTCCACTGGGAGGAAAACCAATTTAAGTGGTTATCTGCATTTCATATCTTTCTCTGATTGGAAATTTTGAGGCCAGATTTTCCTAAGGGAGAGTAAAGAGAGAAATACAAAGAAGAATCAAAGAATCATTGCCTTCAGAGCTGAATAGAATCTTCCAACTCCTCATTATACTCAAAGGGAAATTGAGGCTTAGAAAGATGAAGTGGTTTATTTTATAACAAAATCAGGAGTGTAAAGTAGGTATTCTGATTTCAGCTCCAGTTTTCTTTCCACTAGAGTAGTTAATCTTAAAGTATATTGAGAATCTGGAGTCGGGGCAGCTAGAAGAGAGGTGACCATCAAAAAGAGGAAATTCTGTGTAGAAAAGAGGGAGTTTTGGAGAAAGGATTGTGGGAGATAATCAAACACTGACATACCTGTGTTCCTAACCCTTCTTCTCTCAATTAATTTCAACAAGAATTTATCAAGTACTCACTGTGTGCAGAAAATTATTTTAAGTGCCAAGGGAAACACAATTTTTAGCTAGCAAGGATTCTTCCCACAAAGATCTTATAGGGAAATTGAGAAATCCACATAGAAAACTAGAATACATCATATGAATCAAGCATGTATTAAGCACCTACTTCCAGGCATGGTGAAGAGTTCTTAAGAATCAGAGAAATCAAAGGTCTATGTGAAGTCTTGAAAGAAAATCATTACTTACAATATGCATCTTTAAAAACCACATGGAAAACAAGAGTTTTAAGCTAGGGTTTAAAGGCTAGAAAGAAATTGAGTGAAAATCAAGGATGACATCCCAATCCTATAATAGGAAACCAGGAGGAGAAGCATGGTGGATAGAATAACAGGTTGTTTTCAAGAAATGTAGAAGCAAAGAGTAAGTGGAGGGAATGAGATTGATGAAATAAGATGAAGCTGAAAAAGTTGAGGGTCATTAGATTTTGGAGAGCCTTGAATGCCAACAGAAGGCACTGGAACTTTATTTGGCAAAAGGGAGTCATTGAATGTTTTTTAGGGCAGAAGGAAGAAAAATCTGGCAAGGTATTTTTTTGACCTTTAAACTTTAAAGGATGAAGGGAGGGAAAGAGAAGGAAAGAAAAGAGCATGGAAATGTGTGTAATACAGTGCAAGAATTTTTGCATATGGAGACAAAGGATCTGAATTCAAATCTTGATGATTTGATTATTCAAATAATTTCTTACTAAATCATTCCTTTTTTATGGGCCTCAGTTTAAGTGAGAAAGTTGGATTAAAATACCTCAAGAATTCTTCCCAACTCTAAATCCAACTCCAAAATGAGTTATATATTATCTTTAAGGTTCTTACCAGCTTAGTCTACACCAGAAGGTAGATGGTGATGAGGTGCAGGGGTCCTCAAACTTTTTAAATAGGGGGCCAGTTCACTGTCCCTCAGACTGTTGGAGGGCCGGACTATAGTAAAAACAAAAACTTTGTTTTATGGGCCTTTAAATAAAGAAACTTCATAGTCCTAGGTGAGGGGGATAATCGTCCTCAGCTGCCGCATCTGGCCCGTGGGCTGTAGTTTGAGGACCCCTGGTAGACTAAGCTGAGTGAGCAGTATGAATAGGAAAGGGGACAGATTCAAAAGAAGTCGTAATTCAGGGGTGTTTTATATTGTGCTCTCTTCATCTCCTTTCTCCCTGACCAGGCTCCACCTCATTAGGGCTCCTAGCCCTTTACCTGCCTAAGGAGGATAGATGCATCCATCCTAGGGCCCCTGTGCTTTCTGGGTGAAGGGGAAAGGTATTTGGCCTGGGGCTGGGGGAGGGCGGAAGGGGGTAGTCAGGGAGTTAGGCCGCTTCTCCCGGAGGGCCGTCGGCTGTTTATATGTAAACATTAAGGAGAGGGAAAGCAGCTTCCTGTAGATTTTATTTTTTTAAGGGGGAAGGGTAAGGAAAGAACTTGAAATCCTTACCTGGCAGTTTTCTATTCCCCTCCCCTCCCTTGAGGCTTCTTAAGGCCCTTCTCTTCTACAAACAAATCCCAAACTGAAAGCAAGTGGAATCTTTTTCAAGACTTTCTCTTAAACATCCGCTTCTCCTAGAAGAGAAGCCTCAGAAAGGCTCCGTGATTTTTCACTCATTAATTTCAATCTATTCTTTAAACTTTAGCTCAGCTGTCTCATTCTCCATGAAGCCTTCCAGGATTCTTCCTGAAAGGAATGAGATTTCTGGTCTCTAGAAATCCAGGGCCACAGTCTGTGAAAAGAAGACTGGATCTGGAATTAAAGACCTGGGTTCAAATCCCATCTCTGCCATTTACTTTCTGAGTTACCCCAGTCAAACTACTCTCCCTCTCCTGGCCTCAATTTCCTCATCTGTTAAAGTAGGAAGATGGACTAAATCAACTTAAAGGTTCTTCCAAACACTAAACTGATGATCCCAGAAGTGGCATGTGTGTGTGTGTGTGTGTGTGTGTGTGTGTGTGTGTGTATCTGGTAAAGTAATACTATTTGATAGGAAAGAAAGTCTAATCCCACCCCCATCCCCCTTAACACTTTCTCTGTGGATTTATTTCACTTGTATTTACTTTGCCAGAGACTAGCATATTACCAGACTCATAGTAGTTTCTTTGGAAATGCTTGCTAATTGATTGATTGTTTGACTGAGTTGCATCTATCAACAAGAGCCAGCCTTGGAGGCTGGAAGGTCTAAATGCAGCCCTTGATAAATATCGACTGTATGACTCTGGGCAAGTCACTTGACCTCTTAACAATCCAGATAACTTGGCAAGACTATAAAATATAAAGCAGATGCTTGACCTGCATTGGCAAAGGAATTTTATTCACCAGAAGTTCCTTATATCAATGAAGTTACAGACATAGTCAAAAAAAAAAAAAAAGTTCTAGACACTGTACTAATAATTGGAAACAAAAGCAAAACAAAAAGAAGATAGCCCCTTTCCCTCAAGGAAGTTACATTCTATCTGGAAAGATACCATGTGTACATGTAAATAGATTCAATGTATATAAAAGCATAATAAGTACAAGCTACTTTATGAAAAGAGATTTGTCTTTGCTACCCAAAATCCTTCCTCAATTGAAAATGCTAAAAATCATAATTCATGTTACTATGCCATGTAAAAGTTAACAAGAAACACTGTTGTTTAAATTGTAATCTACTCTTTGTGACTCTTTTTTGGAATTTTCTTGGCAGAGATACTGGAGTAGTTTGCTATTTTACAGATGAAGAAATCTGAAGTAAACAGGGTTAAGTGACTTATTTGCCCAAACTAACGAGTGCCTAAGGCTGAATTTGAACTCAAGTCTTCCAGACTCCAAGTTATATGCCATCTAGCTGCCCTATGAGAAACAATTTGCCTCCTAGCAATTCTATGAGGTAGGAAGTCTGGTGGGAGCATCTAGGTGTCATAGGGAATAGAATGCTGGGCCAGGAGTCAGAAAGACTCATTTGCCTGAGTTCAAAGCTGTCCTCAGACCCTTCCTTAGCTGAGCCAGTCACTTCACCCTGTTTGCCTCCATTTCCTCATCTGTAAAATGAGCTAGAGAAGGAAATGACAAACCACTCCAGTATCTCTGCCAAGAAAATCTTAAATGGGGTCAAGAAGAGCCTGACATGACTGAATAACAACAATGGAAGTCTGCAATACTGCAATGAATTGAATTACCTTTCTTATTACCTAACACAACACCTAGTTATAGCCTTAGGCAGTAATAACTTTTCAATAAATACTTGTTAACTTTTTTTTTTTTTTTTTTTTTTTTTTTTTTTTGGTAAGAGGAAGGGAAAAGATGTAAAGAGGGGAAAGGAGGGAGGGCCGAGAGGAGGGAAGTCATCTTTGTGTTTCAGAACAAAAATCACCTTGTCTGGAGAGGTGAGAGCCAAGGAAAGGATCTGACAGAAGAAAGTTAAAGAAGGAAGAGAGAAGAGTGAAACCTGAACCAAAAGCTTCCAAAGTACAACCTACATTTGCCATAAATATGTAGGGGAAAATGAATGATATCCAGACAGCACGGGATGATCTCAGAGGGAAGCAAAAATAAAACATTTTTGTTTCTTAAGAAGTCCTATATTAAAAGGGGCTTCATCTTTCCCAACCCCTTGATTTTATTGGTGAGGAAACTGAGCCCAAGAGAGGAGGGAAAAAAAATCAAAGAATCACACACACACACACACACACACACACACAAACGTATGAATGTTCTAGGGCAAACGGGGGTAGATGACTTGTCCAGGTTCATACAACTAGTATCAAATGTCAGACCATATTTGAACTCAGTTCCTTCTGACTTCTGGGCTGGTACTCTATCCATTGCACCATCTAACTGCCCCAACTCCTAGAATTTGAGAGTTGAAACATACCTCATTTAACATCTAGTCCAACTCAAGCCTCAAAAGAATTCCCACCAAAAAATTAATTAATTAATTAGTTTTTAAAAAAGAATTCCCACTATGACTACAAGATGATTGGTTGAGAAGCATTGGCTTGAAAACATCCAAGAAGGGGGAAACTACTAGCAATTACTTAATTAGCAGGCATTATTAAGTGCTTATTATGTATGGTCATTATATAGGCACTTTTGGTTCAAAGGAAAAAAAGTGCAAGTCCATACATTCAAGAAACTGTCTAGTGGGAGTTGTGGGAGAGATGCAAAAAGAGGAGACAGCATGTAGATACATGGTTATATATATCTATAGGAACTTAGCATTTGCTACACATGTAGATATGTTGTTGTTTGTCCTCCATTCTCCAAGAGGAAAGTGACATCAGGGAGGTGATGCTATGATATGCAAATGAATGTGAGGGAGGAAAGCAAGTCACCAACCTCACTTTCTCCTCCAGAGCCATGTGGGTCCAGTGCCCAGATACAGATCAGGATTCGAACAATGTGGCCAGCTCACTGGAGTTGTGCTCTCTGTTGGAGATTTGAATGCTTGGCTATTTAGCTCAAGAAAGGACTTAGAGGTCAGGTAGCTTATCCTGCCAGGTGATCTTCAGTATCTTCCTAAGACAATTCAAATGGAAGCAATTCAGTTCCTGGCATGAGGTTGGTGTACTGTCCAGATTTCACAGGCACACAACAATGAGGTCAGCACCAGGATTCTGTAGACATTCAGTTTGGTAGGCAGCCTAATACCTTTCTCTCTCACACTTTCCTTCAAAGCATCCCAAATGTTGAGCTAGCTCTGGCAGTTCCTTCATCAACCTCATCATCTATATGAACATCCCTGGAAAGTATACTACCAGCATTCAAACTTTTCCCATTTGTTGTAACTAGTGATTCCATGTATGAATGACGTACATCCCAAACTAACCCATTCCACTTTTGCATAGCTCTAATTGTTACATAAGTTTTATCCTTACTTCCTCCTACCACACACACAGACATCAAACTTAAATGTATCTTATTGCAACTTCTTAAGATCATAGGTTTGTACTCTGCTTTTCCTAGGGGAAAGGAAGAGCAGTGAACGGGTAATCCTTGGAAATTCTTGGCATCCTTGCCTAGATTGCTTTGGGAACTCATCTGGTCCTAGCCTGGAACCTAGACACTTAGAGGTCCTGAAAAGGGGAGAAATTTAAATTAGGGCTACAAGATTAGGGAAATTGGAACTCTTCCACATTTTGAGATGGAAAGAGCCATAAGACACTAACTATATTATGATACATATTTACAGAGTGCTTAGAGATGCTTTTCTTAGCCTTATGCCACCTTGTAAAGAAGAGGGTAGTGAGGGATGCCCCCCAAACACTAGAATTATAGGGTGACATTCCTTCTCACACACACACCTCAAGAGAACCCCCTTCCTCAATTCTCTCTTGCTTTATATCAGCTGCCCAAGATCTCTTCAGCAAGCTGGATTCCATCTCCCTCTGACATATCCCCTCACAAACCCCACCCCCAGGGAAATATCAGTCTGGCGGACTGGAAAGCTTAAGAATGGAGGAAAAACATACTACTAGGCTGGTTTTTTTTTTTTTTTTTAAGGAAGAGGGGGTTCCTGACCTAAGAATAAACTCTAGAGACACCATTCACCCTCCCCAAAAATATTTCATTGATTGATTCTATTCCTATACAACAAACACTACCCCTCAGGAGGACAAGCCATGAGGAAAATAATAGAAGACTCCGAAGAGTTCACATTTATGTGAGATTTCTAAGGTTTACAAAGGCTTTCCCTTACAACAACCCTATAAGGTAGGTGCTATTGGGGAAGGGTGAAAAGGCAAAAGTAGAGAGAAAAAAATATGACTATGATTTTCACTGATGTAAAGGCAATTCAGCATCTGTTTTATAGCTTAAAAGTCTTTCCTTAGAGTTTCTTTTAAGATTAGTTGTTATTCATGTAGCTTAGCATGTATAACATATATTGGATTGCTTGTCATCTAGGAGAGGGGGTGAGGAAGAAGGAGACATTGATTGGGTCAACGTTGAAAAATTATCTATGCATATGTTTTGAAAATAAAAAGCTTCAAAAATAAATATTTGAATGTTAAAAAAAGATTAGTTGTTATTATTCCCATTTTACTGATGAAATATTGAGACTCAGAGACAGGAAAGATCTGAGGTGGGCTTGTACCAAAGGCTTCCTTACTCTAGATCTAAAATGCTAACCACTCTGGATTAAGAGATGGAAGTATGTTAAGGATTATTTACAGAGAGAGAGAGAGACAGAGAAAGAGACAGAGAGAGACAGCAAGAGGAAGGAAGGGAGGGAGAGAAGGAAGGAAGGAAAAAATTAAGTCTTAAAGAGGGGAAGTGATTTCTTTAAGATTGCATCAGAAATAAAATAAAGTGGCAGACTAGGCAGGCTCTTCCTTTCAACTTCCAAGCAATGATGGCAAGGTAGAGTTTGGGAGGTAGGGGCCCCAAGGGGATGACCATTTGTCCTCTGACCAGAAATCCAGAGTACAAAGGAGTCCGACCCTTCCCAGAGGCCACACCAATCCAGGCTGACCAAGAAAGGAAGGGGACACCTCTGACCTGCCAAGTGTGTCTGGAAGCACTGACAAGAAACAAACCTCCTTCTCTTCATCTCCCTTCTCCTGCCCCTACCACCACCCCCTTCGAATTTGTTATTTTCCTTTCCAGAAAGATTAGTCTGTGTTACTCCTCTATCAAAGCCAGGAGAATAAATATGTGGTTGGGAGACAGAAAAACCCAGGCCCAAAGGGCCCCACTCCCCCTGCAGCATAAACCCTGGGGCTTTTAACCAGAATGGCTTTCAGTAAATCTCTCCTATCAGCAGAAACCTTTGAGAGAGTTTGTTTAAAGGCCCAGGAGATAAACAGCTCAGAGAAATGTTTGTTTAAGATGTATGTTCTGTGCCCCCAATCGGAGGCTAGGATTTCTATCTGTGGGAGAGAAGGGAGCCTCGCCCACTCCTGTGACCTGGGGTGAGAGAGGCCTCCCAGAGGGGAGTCACTCCAGGATGGGGGTTGGGACCAGCACCTGAGGCTGCTCTCGGTATGGCCCTTAATGAAAGCACCAAAGTTGGGGAAAGGAACTGGACCTTTCCCCTCCCCCGCACCTGTCGGGATCTCTGCAGGGAAAAAGGAGGCTAAGAAAAAAGGTCATAAAGAGGGAGAATTCATTGAAAGTTCAACATTTATTAAGGCTTACCATATGTCAGGTCCTGGGACCCACAGAAAGAAAAATAAGATATGGTCCCTGCCCTCTGGGAGCTTCCTATCATACATGAAAGGGATTTTAAAGGCCAAATAATCTGACCCCCCCCCATTTTGCAAATTAAAAGAAAAACTGGGGTCCAAGAAGGTTAATGATTTATCCACCATTGCACAGGTAGCAAGGGTGACACAGGTCCTCTGAACTCAAAGCCAGCGCTCTGTCCACCTGTTAGATAATGGCTAACATTCATCTAGCACTCACTATGTGTCAGGCACTGTGCTAAAAGCATAACAATAATAACAAAATAATAACAGCTAATATTTATATAGTACTTACTTTGTGTCAGGCATTAAGCTAAGAGCCATAACAATTATATTAAAAAATTATAGTCGCTAATATTTTTATAGCATTCACTATATGTCAGGCACTGTGCTAAGGGTCATAGCAAAAAATTTTAAATAATAGCTAATCTATCACTTATTATGTGTCAGACACTGTGCTAAGCTCTTTACAATTGTTATCTCATTTGATCCTCACAGCAACCTTGGGAGGTAGGAGCTATTATTATCCCCATTTTACAGAGGAGGAAAGTTTTGCAAAGGTCACACAGTAAATAAGTATCTGACGCCAGATTTGAACTTTCCTGACTTCAGACCCAGCACTAAATCTACTGTGTCAAATACAAACTTGAATATAAATGCACAGAAAGATAGCAGCAAAGTGTTATAAGAATTTAAAAGAGAGAAGACTCGTTTTCAGGTGCATAGGTATGGTGTCATGGAAAGATTCCAGATTTAAGGTCAGAGAATACTGAGTGAGTGATTTCCCTTCTCTGAAGCATGATTCTAAGTTTTGATTGACAGATCTTGAGCTAGATGGTATAGAGGAAGGCTTCTTAAACTCTTCCCAATCTCGACTCCTTTTCACCTGAGAAATTTTTATTTGATTTTGTATTTACATAGGTATATATAGATATTATATAGGTATATAAAATAGGTATACAAATAATAAATCAAAATTTTTCAACCCCTTATGGGATGGCAACCCACAGTTTTAAGGAGCTTTAATACAGAGCGCAAAGGAAGTTGAGATGTAGACCCAGTACTCAAGAATTTTACAAGTACAGTTAGCAAGACAAACAAATCTAATATACTGAAGAAGAAAACGAACAATAACAGGCAGTATGTAATCTCTAAGTGCCTAATCTTCACACTAGGTAGAAGCTAGAAGGAGAGGGGGAGGGGGGAAGGAGGGAAGAGGGAAAGAAAGGAGAGAGACCTGGGTTTCCGAGAATCAGGAAAGACAATGAAAGGAGTACTTAAATTGGATGTTTCCCAATCTCACTTTCTATCCAAAAAGAAAAAAGAAAAGTAGGGGAAAGAGTCATTGTATGAAAAAACAAGCCCTGGAACAAGGGGAGGCTGGGTGGGAGAGGAAAATTAGGCTTGGAGGATGGAAAAAACTGAGAGGGAAAAAAAAGGAATTTCTTACAGTGGAGGGTTGATTAATCACAGCAAGTCAGCAGATCCCTGAGCACCGATCTCAGATCTGACTTTCCCTGGGGAATCAAGGAGTGAGCCTGGGCATAATTGTAAAGCAAGCGGAAAGTAGCCTCTCATGTCTCCCCTATACCTTCCCCATCTCCATCTATTTCTCTAGAATGCTGAAATTTCTTGCTTGCCTCCTGCCTGTTCCAGGTCAGCTCCAGACCTTTCCTAGATGTCCTGGCATTCCTTCCTCAAGGTAGGATCAATCTGGTATCAATGCAGGTAATTCCAGCTAAGAGGTTAATGGCTGATGTAAGCTACATATTGCCCATTTCTCCTAATGCTACTCACTCTCTGGACTTTTCTACTTCTTTACTTGCCCTTTCAAAATGTTTCTGCCCAAGGCAGCTTTCTCTTCTGAATGATGAGTGCCTAATCTGGCCTGACATTTCATGAGTGCTCATGCCCAGCCATGTCATTTTACTCCCAGCATAATTCTGCCCCTAGACATCTCATCTTCTCACCAACAGTCTCTCCTCTTATTCTGTCACCTTCCTTAAATAAAAATGTAAGCTCCTTGAAGTCAGGGATAATCTTACTTGCTTGTATTTGTATTGTCAGGGTTTAGAATAATAGTTCCTGACATATAACTACAATTTGACAGCCTAATTAAATTTAAAAAATTTTAAAAACAACTTACATTTATTATTTATTTTAAACATTCTTTTCTTTTTAAACTTTGAATTCTAAACTCTCTCCGCACCTCCTACCCCTTCTCTACCCACTATCTCAGTGGCAATGTGATATAAATTATACATGTGAAATCATGCAAAACATATTTTCATATTAGCCCTATTTCCAAAAAAGCAAGAAAAATTAAGAAAGTGAGAAAATTATACTTCAATTTGCACTCAGAGTTCATCAGTTTTCTCTCTGGAGGTGGAGTTTAATTAATGTGCTCTGTGTGTGTGTGTGTGTGTGTGTGTGTGTGTGTGTGTGTTTCTCCTCCCTTTCCTCTCTGTCTCTCTTCTCTCTCTCTCTTTTCTTTCTTTTCCCTTCTCCCTCTCTGCTCTTTTACATGGACCAAAATACATTCACACACACACACACACACACACACACACACACACAAAACTATCTTCCCAGGTAATATCAATTCATTTTAATAGTGTGCATTAATACCATAATCCAAAAGAAGCAGTAATAAAAGAATTTCTGGCATAAGATAAAGAAGGAGGCAGGGTTGATATTTTGGGGCAGGCAAAGCTTTTCTCAGCCCCTCCTCAAATGGCATCTTGAGTCTCTTCTTCCTATGTGAGAACAGTTTGATTTAGTGAGACACAGATTGGACTTCTTGTCAGCAGAGAACTTGGGTTCAAATCCCTCTTTGCCATTTCATAACCATGGAGAAGTCACTTTATTTTTCTGAACCTCATTCTCTGCCTCTGGAAAATGGGATTTTATAACTTCCTCCCAGGGATGTTGTGAGTATCAATTGTAATAATGGGTACAAAGTTTTCCAGAAACCTTAAAGCCCTAAATGTCAGCTATTATAATCATTATAGTCATGATTAATGTGGATAAGACCATGAACCAACGCCCCTAGTTTTAAAGGGCCAGCATTCCTGACCTATCTCCACCTCCATGGCAAGACTTAAGTAGTAGGGTCTTCCTGGGATACTTTTCTCTTCTCGATGCCTCAACAAGGAAAACCCTCCTGCCTGGCTGCCACGAAGCCAGCACTTTTCTTTTCAAAGCTTCTGCATCTCTTTTCCCTCCTCCCCTCACCCAAAAGGAGGATGCCCCTTCTGTTGAGTACACAGCCTGTAATTTGGCTGTCAGATCCCAGCCAGCAGGTCAGTGTTGTGACTGACTGTATAAGGATCGCTCCCTTAAGGGTAATTACACTAAATTCCCCTCTGAAGGACAGCTCTCTCTGGATATAATACAAGAAAACCCTCTTCCCCCATTCACTGAAATTCATGAATTCGGCGCCTGTCACCAGCACCCCAGAAGCTAGACACTCAGCTCCTGAGTTTCATTGCAACCATCAAGGTGAGTTGTAAGAAATGTGGCACTCCTTGACACCCCTTCTACAACTCTACCCCCTCCCCCCCTTCCCACTATAGAGGAGAATTGAATAAATATCCTGGGATCAGGCAGGAAGGGCCTAGAGGTTACACACAAAACCATGACTGACCCTGGGTTGGCTAAATCGAGATCTAGGGATGCCTTCACGTGAGGAATCAGGAATTGATGGATGCCAGGGCAATCTAGGCCCTGGAATAGGATACCCCAAAAACCCAGTAGCTGCTGAGAGACAACTTTGGATCCTCAAAGCAATTCATGTCCATACATCATCTCACCCAATTGAGATTAGGGTTTCACAGTTTGTATAGGTTTAGAACTGGCAGGGACCTCAAGGGACATTTAACCCAACCCTTTCAATTTCCAAATGGACAACTGAAGCTCAGAGAATTGAACTAAATATTCCACATCACACAGGTTAAAGGCAGGAGAGTTTGGATTTCAGCACCAATCCCAAATCTATAGTTGGATGATAAAATTTAAAGACACAAGAGACTTTAAAGATCATCAAAGTTGATCAACCTCTTGATGTTAGAGAAATGAGGAAACTGAGGTCCAGGAAAGGGAATGATTTATCTAATGTTATAATTTAATTCCTTCAACATGTATGTCCAAAGTACACATGACCTACCCTTCTTGGCCCATGGCACCAAATGCAGTGGAGAGCCCTATCTTTACCACGAGAGAACTGACAGTTTGGTGAGGGAACAAGACCTATGCCTCCATGAAAAGTTAAGAATAATATAAGAGTCTGTAGAGAAAAGAAGGACTTGAAGGAACAAAAAATCCCAACCCTCAATTCCTCCAGAGTGAGGGCAATGGGGAATGTTGGGTATAGCTTCCCACCTGGCAGCCTACCCCAGTTGTCTCCAACTTCTCCCCCTGGGGACACCTCTCCAAGAGTCCGGGAGTCACTCACCCACAACAAACAGTTAAAAGGAAGAAAGTGGGGCTGGCGATATCAATGCACTTTGATAACAATAAACTCTGCTTTTAATTTATGCTAATGTGTGGGGCTGTGGTGACAGTAAGAACTAAATTACAGAGTGGCTTTCCAGCTGGTAATTATCCCCCCATTTTTCGCTGCTCTGGAAGATGGACACACAATTATGCTCTCTTGCTGTATATTAATACGGATTCTTGACATCTTCAGCAGACCCGGAGCTGTCATCGGGCTTTTTGTCTCCTTTAATTGAAAATTAATGGTTACTGGGTTGCCACGGAAACAGAGGCCACGGACGCCAATGGCGCTCACGTCTCACCGAGGGACTGGCGGCATCGGGAGTCCGGAATGACCTTGAAAGTTAAAAGAAAAAAAAACTTAAAATAAAAAAGAGGGGGAGAGAGGAAAAAAAGAATGGGAGATGGTGAGTGGGAGATTATGTGTCAAAGGCGAGGGAGAGGAGAAAGGAGAGACTCAAGGCAGGAGCAGGCTGGGGGATGGCATGAATCTAGGGGACCTTACTGCCTTTTGTGTCTGAATTGTTTGTAATGTGAATGTGTACCTAAGGGGGTAGGGGCATTGGATGACATGATTTCTTGAGGTCCCTTTCACCTCTAAGATCTGTGATTCTAGAAAAAGTGAAAATACAGGATGTCATTGCACATAACCACACTGAGAGTAAAAAGGTAGGGTATATAGTCGGCTTGTGTGAGTACTGGTCAAGTGGCAAAGTGGGCACTAGTCGGGCAACAGGGAGGAAGGAAGGTAGCCATGCTATGAGGGCACTGGCCCAGTAGTGAGATGGGCTGTGCCGTCAGCATGAGGGAGGGGCTGCCTCACTCACAAGTGAGTCCTGAGAAGCTGCCACAACATTGCCATCAATTTGAAGACACAACAAAAGAACTCAAATGAGTCTGAGAAGGGGAGGGAAACAAGGAGGGAGGACTGAGGGGGAGGCCCTGGCAAGGAGGAGTTAATGGTTGTGGGGTTTTTTGTTTTTTTCCTAGAAGGATAAGAGGTAAAAAGAGAAGAAGAAGGTCTCTGAGAAGAGCTTCTCCACTATAGATAATATGGTTACTTTGAAAACTTGGATACTTTGAGCAATGTTCCCTAACAGATAGCTTGGAAGAAGCCCAGGAAAAGGTAACTAGGGTATAAGGGAGATGACTGAAACTCTTCTTGGGACCTTACTCTCATCATCTTGTTTCACCTAGGCAACTCTCACAACCCTTACCTTTGTCTCCTCAGACTAATCATCCCAAAACCAAATTTAAATAGACAAATCTTGAGCTAATCAACTGAAAACCACATTGTCTCAGATGAGGGGTTCTTAATCTTTTTGGTTTTGCAAATCCTTTAGAAATCATGGACCCCTCTTCAGAACAATGTTGTTGTTTTTCAATTCATAATTTTTAAAATGCTTTATAAGTTAGTGAAAATTAAAATATGTTTTTCCCATTTAAATTCACAAATCTCCTGAAGTCTATCCTCAGAACCCTTGGGGGTAGGTAGAAACCCATATTAAAAACCCCTGTCTTAGATTAGTCATCTAAAAGGCTAGTTCCCCTCCACCCAATCGATCTCCCAGATCAGCACTATGATACAAGTACCCTAAAAACATCATCCTATGATCAACTGTGATGAACTTGGCTCTTTTCAACGATGAGGTGCTTTAAGCCAATTCAGTAGATTTGTGATGAAGAGAGCCATCTGATCTAGAGAGAGGATATGGGGACTGGATGTGGATCACAGCACAGTATTTTCATCTTTTTTGTTGTTGTTTGCTTGCTTTTATTTCTTTCTCATATTTTTCCTTCTTGATCTGATTTTTTCTTGCATAGTATAATAAATGTGGAAATAACTTTAAAAGAAAAAGAAAGAATATTGCCTTAAAATCAGTGCCCACTAGTATACAAAAGAGAAAGTGAAGTCCTTTGGACTGTTGTTTCCCTAAAGCTTCTCAATGGACACCTCTCTTTTGTAAGAAAACACCTTCGAAGAGAAGAAACTCTTTTGGGGAAGGAACTTCAATGAAAAAAATCATCCCCAGCCTACTGAGAGCATTTCTTTAGATACTTTTCAGATTCTACCCAGAAATATTTTGGATGTTTCAGCTTTATTCTGCAAAGGTTACTTCCCACCCCCTGGTCACGAAATTCAACCCTACCTGTAATGTCCCAGACAAATGATCCTCCTCCTCCATCACCATTTGAAGATTTCTCATCTCTTGGAAACTTCACCTCGGAAAATGAATTAAGAACTTGGTAGAATTGGTTTGTATACTGAAAACATCATTTTGAAGAACACGGAGCTGCCTTGCCTTTGATGAAAATGGTTATGATGAAAATAAACAAACAAACAAAAAATCATCATCATGAAGATAATTGCAATTTAAAAGCCAAAATCTGTTGAAGAGGATGAAGAGCAAGAGAAGTAATTATTAACAACTTGAAAAAGTTCTCTAAGACAAGTAAGTCTTTATATACCTTTATTCTAATTTCCTTCAACATGAAAGTGAGCGTGGTAGAGGATGAGGGAAAGTATTGGAGATATGGATCAGTATCAAGAAATTAAAGAGACTAAATAAAGCCTGGTGGATGGTATGGAAATTTTGCACCTACATATCATAAATGTCTTATTTAAAAAGAGTGAAAAGGCACTGGATTTAGTAAGCACCAAAAAATAAAGGTGATTATATCTTAATAGACAATGACTAGTTACTAATAAAGAAACTTTTCTGAATCATCTGTATATATACATTCATACATTTTTTACAGGAAAAAATATATAAAAAGCAATACCAAATAAGAAGAAGGAATAATAAAATTATGTGGTTTCCCATCAGCTAGACCTATTTGAATAAGCTATTAATACAGAAAAATGGAGGATGGAAAAAGGATTAAACATTGACATGAGTTATCAGCATTTTTGCTGATTAATAAAAATTAACCAATGTAGCTCTTACCAGGAGGGGAAGCCAAAAAATCCTAGAAAGCACATTAGCCAGCAAACACACGGTCTCTTTGCCAAGCAGAGGGATAGGGCACCCAATAGCATGTTTTAGAATACAAACTTGTTTATAAAAATCATTCAAAGGAAGATGATGAAAGATTATGAGTGATATTCCCTCATAAAACCGTAAGTAATAGTAAAAGAAAAAAGGAGTTTACAGGAAGCTTGTCATGAGACCCAATGAAATCAGATCATTCCAAAAGCATTTGAAGAACAAACTGAAAAGAGGACAACAAACAAATGAAAAATGGAAAGTATTGTGTCAATATTTCTAAAATAAACTATTTTCTCCTTCTGACATCAATGACATTTGGACTCTGTCCTCACTGAACACTGTTTTCACCATTGAAGAATAGAAATAGCACTAAAAATAAAGACAGAAAAAGCAGCCAGAGCAAGTATACAGTAGGAGTCCATGATGGAAGCAAGACAGTTTTGAGTTTCATGAAATCATTGATCCTATATAGTTAGACCACTTCTCAAGATATTTAAAAGGGAAGATGCTGAATGACTGGAGTGGGGGGAGGGGAGATGATGGGTCTTATTACTATTTTAAAGGGGCTATCAAGAGGATATCAGTAACTACTAGCCCACATGCCTACTTTTTCATCTCCATGGAATTTATGATAATATATTACACATATATCGAGGGGGTCCTTAATGAAAATATGAGAGAAGAAGAAGCAAGTATTGTCAAACAATATTCTAAAGCTGATCACATCTTTACAGTCAGTCACACAATTGACTGAATGGTGCAGAGAATATAAGATCCCAATGTCCTCATTGTTTGTTGATGACAGAAAAAGAAAAAAAAATTAATGTAATTGAGCAAAATGCAACTATAAAGGTTCTCCTCCAAAAAGATATGTTTTTGCATATGTTAAAATCCTATAAGATTTCTTTAAATATGTAACAAAAGGCTCATTTTAATTATTAATAATATTAATAGGTATTAAAAAGCATAAAATGGGGGGAATTTGTTTTCCTAGAGTATTATGTACTTGTTACTAATAGAACATGTCCAGTGCACAGTCCCTCTAGAAGTGAGATTCCCTAAACAACAGTGATCCTATTTGTGGACTATTGTGCTGATTGAATCAAGCCTTTAGGAGGCAGAGCCTCCTAAATGAGATCTAACATCATTCAAAAGAGTTTGGCCTAATTATTCACACAGAAAAAATTCAATGAATGAAGGATGACTGTTGTTCAAACAATGAGTGTCAATTAGATGGACAACCCATAGAGATGGTCCATCAGTACACATACATTAGATAGAACTGCAGATGATCAATGAATGGGCCCCAAACTGAATAGGAGAATAACAGCCCATATTGCATTAGGGAAATCATGTAGTACTTTCAATAACTCAAACTTATCCCTAAAACAAAACCCCATCTTTCTAATGACAATGTTCTTTCGATGGTATTCTCTGGCTCTGAATCATGGAACATCATAACTGCTGAGGCATCTCAACTATGGATCACTCAAAGGGCAACAGAAAGGTGTACAGAAGACATTAATAGGCTGGAGCATGAAGCATTAGACAGACTGAGTATGACATTGGACTTCACATAATAATTCAAGAGGAATTCCTTCCTCTCCCCCCCAATACCTTGAGTAGACCTTTAATGGAAGACTTACAGGATTTACCCACAGAATGGGAGACATGTATGGATCATAAGGGTAGATCTGGAACTTAAAAGAGAACTGAGAAACCCTCAAATCCAACTCCCTCATTTTATAGATAAAGAAACTAAGACCCAGAAAGGCTAAGTAATTTACTCAAAGTCATACAGATGATAAATGACAGATAAAAAAAAACCCACAGACTCTGATCCTCTGACTTAAAATTTAGCAAGCTCCCCATTGCACTACAGATAAGTTGCTATTTATGTCACTGGAGAAGGTACCTACATCAATGATTTCACCTGTGTTTTAAAATATTGAAATATATGTAATCATGTAACCATTTTTGGCTGCCATGAATTACATTGTCTTAGTGCTAAGGCAGGCAGATATATATCAATGAATCAGGGAGCTTGAGGAAGGAGATTAGGAAAATCAAGAGAAATTAAAAATACAGTCATATCTTTAGAACTGGAAGAGATTGTAGAGTCATAGAATTACAGATGAGGAAACTGAGGTTCAGAGAAGCTAATTGACTTGCCCAAGTTCACAGATAGTAACAGAGCTGGGGTTTGAATCCATGTCCTCTGAAGGCAAGTCCAGTGCTCTTGTTGCTGTACCACACTACCTTCTAGGCTCCTCACACATTGTTTTCTTTCCCCATTTCACCATACTTGTCCTTGGCGTAATAGAAAGAACACTGGCTTTGAAATCACAAAATTAGTTTCAAATGCTATTTCTGGGATTCAGTTTCCTGATTTATAAAAGGAGGTATTAACCCCTGCCCTGTCTGCCTCATGGGATTGTGATCAGTCTACCGAAAGAATGGATGTAGGGCTTTATTACATACTATATATACATCATCCCAGGCACTTACTGGCTGTGTGACCCTGGGAAAATCACTTAATTTCATTTGCCTCAGTTTTCTCATCTGTAAAATGAGCTGTGGAAGGAAATGGCAAACCATTCTAGTCTCTTTGCCAAGAAAATTCCAAAAGGGGTCATAAGGGTCAGACATGACTGAAAAATGACTAAACACCAACATTAATATTTATTATCAGGATCTCACCCAAACTCTCATTTTGAAGAAATCAGATCTATTTCTTTTCCTTCACTCACCAAGCTTGCCCATAAACACTCTTCTTCACCCTTCTATGTCAGTTCATTCCCTTACTCCTCATGCCAGATCCCACTCAAAACTTCCCCTGGTTAGTGAGCCAGCTTACATTATCTTGAATTCATGAAACATAGATCTGAAAGAAAACTTAGACTTCATGTAGCTCAATCTGACATTTAAGAGCAACTGAGGTCCAGACAGCAGAAATGATGTCTAAGATCACATAGGTGAAATGGACAGAACTAGAAATTTAACTTAAATAACCATCTTCTTTTCCTCCTCTTTTTCTCTTTCTCATTATTCTCTTTTTCTTTCTACTTAAAATAAAACGGTTTTATTGATTTTGATACCTTTTGTTTTCGAATGCTAACCAAGTCTTCTGAATCCAAGTCCTACACTGCCCCATAACGTTTAATTCCTTAGAACAGAGATATCAAACACACAGATTAAAATATGATTGAGAAATGTTAAGATAAATAAAATGCAATAAAACATAGATAATGTTATTATATAGGTTTCTAAGTTGATGTGTGCCTTCGGGGATCCTTATGTATGGCTTGGTGGCCTGTTTCTATCTGACTTTGACTTTATTGCCCTTAGAACTCATCTATAAGTGTTTCATGACATTCTCTTGTCCTTGACGTTGTAAGCATGTCAGTCATTCCAGACATCCAGTCTTCCTTGTATGACCTTTATTCCTCTGACATTATTCGCCTAAGGTAAAGTGGCTTGTACTAATAGTCTGAATTTATTTCAGAGGCTTCCCATGACTAAGTTTTTCTTGAGTTATGCTAGAAAGTTGCTGCATCAAATAATTCTAATATTAGTAGACTGGTGATTGTTGGAATCATTGTTGGAATGATGTCTAAAAATAAGGGGATTTGGACTGTAGGTTCTCCTCTATCTCTTTGACCTTGCATAAATAAGCAATTTATGCTTATGGATATTCTATGTATTTCTTATATATATTTCTTTCTCTCTCTTTATGTATAGATATATATGGATATGTCTATATCTATCTATCTATCTATCTATCTATCTATCTATCTATCTATCTGTCTATCTTTATTTCTCTAGTACAATCTCTGCATCAGAAGAGAAGCTCCTTGAGGGTAAAGACTGTCTTCTCCCATCAACTGAGAACCTAAGGACAAAAACAAAATATGAGTCTCCTAGACCTCAGTGCTTTAGTATAATTTTATGGGAATCTTTTCTATTATATCTCCAACAACTGTCCATCTAGCTTCTTGGAAGGGGGGAACCCCCTGCCTCTAGAGATATCCCAAACCACTTTCAGGCGATTATAATTGTTGAGAAGTTTTTCCTAAACGGGTCCCTTTCTGAATTCTACCTATTGTTTTTAGTGCTGCCCTCTGGGGACAAACAAAGTCTAATCTCTCAGTGCATGAAGGCTCTTCAGAAGAGGCTACGGACAATGGCTACCATGCATACCAAGGCTTCTCTCAGGCTGAATAGAAGCCATTTCTTCAATGGATGTTTTCGTGGCAAGATATTGGATCTATATGTGTCACATTATGTGATCCTCTCAGCATGCTCAAATTCTACTAAAAATTGTCTTTCCGAAATTGTGGTGTCTTGATTTAAACACAGTGCTACACATCTGACAGTCTGAGAAACACAGAAGAACAATAACAACAATAATAACAACAATATTTATATAATTCTCCAAGGCTTGCAAAGCTCTTTTCACACAATAACTCATTTGATACTTAAAACAATTTTCCCATTTTACAGCTAAGGAATCTAAAATTGAAAGAAACTTCGGAACTTGCTTAGGGTTCCATAGCTAGTTAATTATCTGAGGCAGGATTTGAATGAAAATCTTCCTGACCTTAGATCTACTACCCTACTCTACACCCTACCAGGACTCCCATTTTCTGGATGCCATTCATGCTTTTCTAATGCAATCCAAGATGCTATTAGTTTAGTTGTCATGTCACAATACAGATTCCTATGGACTCTAGTGCCAATAAAATCGCAAATCTTTTTTTTTAACCTCAAGTACTATTTAGTCATACCTTCCTATTCTATGTTTGTGAAGTTGGATTTTTAATCCAAGTGTAGAATTTTGCATTCATCTCCATTAAATTTAATCTTATTAGATTTGGTTCATTGTTTCAGCCTGTTTATTTATTTATCCATTCATTCACTTATTTATTTATTTTGGAAGCCCAATTCAGTCATTCCATGTGATAGTAAGCTCTCCTTTTGAGGTTTGTATCACTTGCAAATCTCAAATCATTGATAAAAATATTGAACAGATTAGATAAGATCAAGAACAGAAAAACTTGGCCTAGTCTATTAGTTATCTCCCTTTATAGGATCAGTCAATCACAGAATTTCAGGATTGGAAGAGAACTCAAGGCTACTTTTTTTTCCTTTTTTGTTTTTCAAAATACATGCAGAGATAATTTTCAGTATCCATCCTTGCAAAACTTTGCGTTCCAAAGTTTTCTCCCTTCCTTCTTCCCCCCTCTCCTAGAGAGTAAGTAATCCAATATAAGTTAAACATGTGCAATTTTTCTAGACATATTTCCACATTTATCATGCTGCACAAGAAAAATCAGACTGGGGAGAAGGGGAATGCGAAAGAGGGAAAAAAAACAATAACAAAAAAGTGAAAATATTTTGTTGTGATCCATATTCAGTCCCCATAGTCCTCTCTCTGGATACAAATGTCCCTCTCCATCACAAGTCTATTGGAATTGAAGGCCATCTATTCTAAATGATTCCTAATGAAGAGTTCATCCTCCCTTTTTGATGTTTTCAGTCTTCTCCAACTTTTCATGACCACATTTTGGAGTTTTCTTGGCAAATATATTGAAGTGGTTTGCCACTGACTTCTTCATTTTACAGATGAGGATACTGAAGTAGACAGGTTAAAGTGACTTGCCCAGGATCACATAGCTAGGAAATGTCTGAGGATAGTTTTGAATTCAGGTTCTTTTGACTTCAAGTCTGGGACTTTATTCTGTGCTACCCAGCTATCTTCACCATCTCTACCCCCCAATAGTTAGTTGATTCCTGATGACCTTTAATGAGAAGAATCTACTCCATCCCAAGACATACTCCACTACTGAGATTTCTCTAAATATTAGGAAGTTTTTCTGACATTAAACCTAAATTTTCCTCTACTAATCTTCACTTATAATTCTTAATACTGTCCTCTAGGATCAAACAGAATAAATCTTACAGCATCAAAAATTTAGAAAAGACTTAGAGGTGATCCAAACTTTCCATTTATCGATCATAAAACTGAACCAAAATAAGAGGCATGACTGAAATTAAATAGGCAGGAGGTGGTAGTAGCAGGTCTTGAACCTAGATCCTCTGACAAAACCGAGTCCCTTTTCCACATACTGTTCATTTGTATACAACTATTTGTGTCCCCTTTGGGGGGATTTTCTTGGCAAAATGCTAGAATGGTTTGCCATTTTCTTCTCCAGCACGTTTTACAGATGAGGAAACTGAAAACAGAGTTAAGTAACTTGCCCAGGATCACTAGATTAGTAAATGTCTGGGGTCAGATTTGAACTCAGGAAGATGAGTCTTCCTGACTGCAGGCTCAACACTTTGTCCACTGTGCCACCTAGCTGCCCCATTTCTTCTGCATCATAGATCTTCAAATTCTTGAAGACAACTATCATATCCTCCAACTATTATATCATATTTGCTTCAGCATAAACAACCCCAATTCTTTCAACAAGTTGTCATATAGTATAAACTTGAGGCCTTTCATCATCCCAATTGTTCTCTCTTAGATAATTTCCACATTATTCATGATTTTTTAAAAAAATGTAATGCCACCATTGCATCACTGATCTCTAATATTTAGCTATGATTCATCAACTAAATTCAAATCCACCTACAACACATCTTTCTATCTTCCTCATAAATTCAACAAGAGAGATTGAAAAATCCACTCTATAACATTTCTTTGGTCAACTGCTACCCAGTCACAAACTGAAATGGAGTTAGTCTGTCCTTGATAAGCCTATTCTAGTAACAAAGAATTTCCATTTTATTTTCCTTTGTGATCCTTTTATTAATAATTTCTAAAAATTTTTCCAAGGTCAAGGCCAGCAAGAATCTGCTTTCTGCTGTTTAAAACAAACAAACAAACAAAAACAAAGACTATCTTAACCATAACCAGACTTGTGTCTCCTCTCTTGTTGTGTGTGTGTGTGTGTGTGTGATTTTTTTTCCCTCCAATGATAGACAATAGTTGTTAAGAAATAAGATGTATTATATCTTGTATCTAGGATATACTGCAACATATTTAACATATGTTAAGTGACTGCTTGCCAAGTAGGGGAAGGAGGTGGAGAGAGGGAGGGGAAAAATCAGAACAGAAGCGAGTGCAAGGGATAATGTTGTAAAAAAATTACCCTGGCATGGATTCTGTCAATAAAAAGTTATTATAAAATTAAATTTAATTTAATTTTTAAAAAAACAAAAAATATGTAATAGGCATTTAATAAATATTTATTGACTGACAAACCTCTTTTAAAAAAAATAAGATGTATTATATTTTAACATATTTAACATGCACTGGACTACCTGCCATCTAGGGGAGGGGTTGGGGAGAAAGAGGGAAAAATTCGAAACAGAAAGTTTTGTGAGGGTCAATGTTGAAAAACTACCCATGCATATGTTTTGTAAATAAAAAGCTTTAATAATAATAAAAACAGATAAGCAAAACAGAACAAAAGAAATAACATGTGTGAGTCCTTTCTAAGTCAATTAACCCTGATTGCCTTGGTTTCCTCATTTGTAAAATGAACTGGAGAAGGAATTATCAAACCATTCCAGTATTTTTGCCAAGGAAACCCAAAGTAAAGTCATGAAGCATTGGACATGATTGATATAATAACAGATTCTTCTTACTTTCTCTTTACTTAGCTTTACTCAAGTCCCGTTCACCATGTTCTCTTCAGCACAAAGATCATTCTCCTTGATAGAAATAAAAAGTAGAAAATAAGAGTTGAGTAGTTCAGCCTTCTCTTTGTTGTCTATTATTACCATTTTATTCGGTGGCCTTCTCACTTTCTTGATATTTTCTTTGTCCCAACACTCCTTACAAAAAAGTCCTTTTTGTTGTCCTTTGCTTTCACTACCAACCTCAACTCATTCTGAGCTTTAGTGCTCCTGACATAATTCATACAGAATCCTGTCACTCTTTTGTATTCATCTTCATTTACCTGCCCTTTCTTCCTTCTCCTGCATGTTATTTAAAAGGCTGAGCTTGTCTATGAGTTCCTGCACATACATATAGATGCGTCTCCTTGAATCACTCACCCTTTTCTTCTTCATCACAATCATTTATGTTTTGCTCTTATGGGGATTCTACTTCCCTATTAAAATTATCTGTCCATTCTCTGAGCTTTTTGAAATCCACTCTCCCAAAATCTAGGACACAAGTCAGATTACACCTTTCTTTTCTCTCATGACCTCTAAGATCAAATGTTTACTTCTTCCCAAGCTTCCCTTTATTTCTTTTCAGCAGCCAGTTATTGGTCATAAACAAATCTAAAATAGCAGTTCCTTGTATTAGTTCTTCTTTTTTAAATAAATAAAGTCATTATTAAGTCAAGTGAAAAGTTAGCAGCTTCTCTCACTTTAGAAGAATGAGGTCTCCCCATAGGTGTTCAGGATACTTACAACTCTGATACCACTATTGTATATTATATGTTTATCCTAAGATTGTGATATGTTTCTAGAACTCATCCTCCATGCCTTTTTTTTCTGGGAGGGTTGCAGTATATTTCCAGTACAATATATTTTTTAACTTTGCTCTTTACCCAAACGCTCTCCACCATGCTTCCCCCATGCTGTGTATGTATTTCCTTACATGAGCATATATTCTTAATACATGACACTATTTAGTTCTGCTGGGTTTTTTTTTATTTAATCAATTTTTTAAATGAGGAATATACTTCTATAACAAAATCTTAGTGATAAGAATGAAGTTCAAGGTACTCCTTTGTATTGAGACCTTTATATTCACCTTATTTATCATCTACATTCTGAATTTTGCAAATTGATAGCTGAAATCTTCGTTTCACATCATTATATTTCACACCACTCTTTTATGGATTACTGGTCTCCTCCATTGATAGTCTTTTTCTTATGTCATTCGCTCTGTCATATTTGACTAGACAGACGTTTGTGACCAGTTTTCTACCTCCCCTTTCATTGTCAGTCCCTCTGCCTTCCTCACCTGAGGTAGGAGCTCCCTGGTGACAAGGATGTTATTCTTTCATCAGTCTGGGAGTTCCCTTAGGTAAAAGTTTATATTTCCCCCTTCAGATTGAAAATTTCTTAGTCTTTAGGAGCAGTTCTGGTCTTCCCCACTTAGGAGCAACATGTTGAAGTAAGTAAAGAGCTGTCCTTAAACCTCATTTCTAATACATACTGGTTGAGTAATATTAATAGGCAGCATTTATATAATGTTTTAAGGCTTTCGAAGTTCTGTAGTGAGTTAGAGAACTCACAGCTACCTTGAGTAGCAAGCGCTATTATTATTACTAGCATTTTACAGTTGAGGAAACTGAGGTAAGCAACAGTTAAGGGAAGTACCTACAGTCATAGAATAAGCATTTTAGGCTAGATTTGAATTCATGTCTCTTGACTATTATTGTTCAAGGACTCTATCCACTGCTGAGCAAAGAGTTTAACCTCTTTAACCTCACATAACTTCAAGACCATAAATGGCAGCTCAAGTTCCCATTTGCATGCCCGTTCTTCAAGAGTTCCTTTGCCAATGACATCATTAATTTAGTCCCATTTCACCTATCATTCAGAAGCCAATACAGAGTGAACATGGGGGATGATCAGAAGAGGAACTTACTGAGATCTGTTACTCACTTTCTGAAATGTATCTCTGGAAAGTGCTTAGCAATCACAGGTGAGGAAGAAGGGAGCAGGGAAGGAAGCAGAACTCCCGATGGGAGAAGCCCAGAGGTTCTCATTCAGGAACCCTTCTCTTTGACTGGGCACAGAGTCCAAAGATCTCATCCTCCACCTTCCTGCTTCTATCTCTCCTCTGAGCCTCCTTTCCCAGAGTGAAAACAAGAAGAAAACAAGTCAGAATGGAGCTGGCCCCGGGAAACAGCAAGAACCTTCCTTCATTTTCCCCCAGCTTCCCTGATCCCGACCTTAATCCCCTGCTCAGCATCCTGTCAGCTGGGCTGTTCTCAAGCTGACATTGCTGCAGGCGCCTTCTCCGAAGCTTTCCCTCAGATCTGCCTCCTCCGGGGACGTCTAAAGAGGAGCCTGAGATTTCTCTGTTACAGGCTGGTTCACTCCGTGCCCTCAAGCGAAGCCAGAGCTCCCTTGGGGGGTTGCAGAGGAGGGAGGGAGGCTGATGGGGAGGGGTTGAGAGAAAGAACAGGAGAGGAGGGTGAGTGGAGAATGAAAGCCCTGCAGAGGGAAGGTGTGAGGGTGCTGAGGAGTGGAAAATTGGGGTGGGACCCCCATCAGAGCATTTAGGTGCCCCCAAAGTCTGGGCACCTTCCGCCCCAGTCCACTTCTGGATATGTGGTATCATTGGACTGAGCCAGACAGAACAAACTGAGGCTCCAGCCTAGAGAGGAGTTGGCTCTCGTCCTGATCATGGAGATGGTAGGAAAGAGGGCTTTGTGTCCTAAAACCTTTCTTGCAATCACTACTTATGGGACTCTGAAGGAGGAGAAAAACTCCTTGGAGGAAGGGTTAGAGAGCTGAATTCTAATGTACTTGTGCCATTAAGTACTGTGTGACCTTGGACAAATTATTTCCCCATAATGGTCTCAATTTACCCTTTTTATGGGGTGTATGGAACGTTCAGGGAGAACTAGCATCTCTGATGTGTTAGCCCTTTTCCAGGCTGCTCATCTACCTTTGGCGTACACCTGTTACCCAGCTCTCACCTGTAGCTCCAAGAAGCTGTAGCATGGTTAGCAATCATGTAAAACTGTCTGGGATGACAGGCTAAACCAGGTTGAGGATAGCAAACCTCAAATCTGTCTGTGAGCTAGGGGATGTCTACCCTGAGCATGTGAAGACTCCCCGCTGTGGAAAGGAAGGATAGAACAATTTGTTCTAGTAGTCCTGAGGGTGCCTGAAACAGGAGTTTGGGTGCACTCAGTCAGGAATTGAAGATTCCAAGATCATTCACTGCAATTCAGGGCACCAGCAGTCTCTTGGCTTTTGTCCTGTTACTGGACTTTGATGACTCTGGAAGAGAGATGGAGGCTGATGGTTATGTGCATTGATGTCTCACATTAATCCAATTCACCCACAAGTCAAGACGTCACTCCATGATGTCACTGGTCCTCTTCAAAAATAAAGAATGAACAACAACTCTTATAAAGTAAATGGTCTCTAAAAGAACTTTGAAATTCTGGCATTCTATGCCCCTTGGCTCTATGAACAAGGTAGATTACAGTAGACAGATTTGGGATTCAAAGGATTTAGAAAGGGAGAATGGAAAAAACCCTGCCTGTGAAGTTAGAGAATCTGGATAGAAGTCCTTTCTCTTTTTCTTGCTACTTGTATGACTTTGAGTAAATCACAGCAGAGGGCCTTGATTTCCTCATCTGTAAAATGATAGGGTTGAACTAGTTGGCTTCTGGATTTCCTCTTTGCTTGAGATCTGTGATCCTATTATTCTCCTTCCAAGAGCTCAAAGATTTTGTGGAGATCTGCTGGAGATCTCTTTATAAATAAGGAAACTCAGGCCCAGAGAGCTTTTAAAAAAAAGTTTATAAGCAGTCAAGATGGTATTTACACTTGGGACCTCTAACTCCAAATCCAACACCTTTGGCATTACCTTATATTGTATGGCACTTCAATTAGATATATGTGTGTATGTTTGAAAGACTGCCCATATTAACCAATTAATTGATAAAACTCCATTGAACATCAGTGTCTTGCCTTAGTAATATATGGGTTCCTATATAAGTATAATAATAATATGTAATAAATCCCCATAAGAAGTATAATATAATATATATATATGTATATAATATAATAAGTTCTCATAGGAAGTATAATATAAGTCACATTGCCAGGCCACAAACAGTAACTTAAATCTTTGTGTGTGTGCGGTATCATGATATGTGAATATATTCTTATATCCATATAGACATTGGTATAGATTAGTTGGTTGGCTATTGACCTTCATTCTCAAAGAGGATCAAAATGATATCGCTGTTAGAATCAAGGTACAGTATATCCAACTGTGGCTGATCAGACCACGATGAGATCTGAAGGCTTCTTCTTACTGTATCACATGCCTAACTTCTAAAAAATCTCACCTAGAGGAAGAAAAGACATTTGGGGATTGAAATAAGATCCTAAAAAATTTCCAGCATTAATTCTGGGCTGCATTTTCTAAATCTGTTTCCTTCCCTGTGGGACAATGGAAGGGAGGGGTAAAAGAGGAGTATCCTGGAGTGAAGGTGGAGAGATGGGTAGTAAGGGACTAGGAAATAAGACCACCCGCAGCCAGTCCATGCTCTAATCTTTGACCCTATCAGACTCATTATAGCAGAATTTGGAGTCAGAGGGGCTAATTCTGGCTGTCACTTAGTAGTTTTGTAAACCTGGGAAAGTTATTTCTCTTCTCTGGGTCTCAGTTTCTTCTTCTGTAAAATAAAGGGGTGAGGTTAGAGGATCTCTTACATTCTGACTCTCAGTCTGTGATTCTTTTTCTCCCCAATATGGTATCTGTTCTCTAATCTTTTTATTACTATCTTATTACTCACTACTTCCCAACCTCTGAAGGCTCATTTGTTTCTCTTCTTGGTTGTCCTACCCCTTTCCTGGACCTCAGGTCAAGTTCTAAAGCTCCTTCCAAACCCACTGAAAATTCAGAAGGTCTTATTTCATTGACTTAAGCTAATTTCCAATATACTATTACTCCTGATTCTTTTTGATTCTCTACTGACTTTGCACTATGTTTTTATGTCAGAGGATTATAACTTCAACCTGGGAAGGCCTTTAAAGCCCTCTCATACTACAAATAAATGAAGAACTTGAGAACTGGAGAAGTGACTGACCTGAGATGATACAATCAATAAAAAGCAGAGGCAGAGACAGGCATAGAAGTTCAGCCCTCTGCCTCTAACTCCAGTGCTCCTTCTACCTTGCTAGGCTGTCTCTTGCCCTTGCCATTGCTTCATAAGTTTTTTTTTTTTTTAAATCACATCCATATGTCTATGAATGTGTGTAGTGTCTTTCTCATCAGACTGGAAATCCCCCAAGGGAGACTACAACTCCCTTCATTAGATAAGAAACTCTTCCTCTAAATTTTTAGTACAGTGGACAATGCACTGGAATAAGTATCACAAGACCTGAACCAGAGCTCCACTTCTGCCACTTACTAGCTGAGAGTTAATTTCTCTCCAAAAAGGGAATAATAATGAGGGAGAGATGGAGGAAAGAAAGGAAGAAGAAAACTGATATTTATGTAGTGCTTTACTAAAGATCAAATAATTGTTTGCACAGTGAACATGAATTATCTTAGTTGAACCTCACAACTATCCTTCAAAGGAGATGCCAAAAACATTGTTTTCTCCATTTTACAGATGAGAAAGCTGAGGCTCAGAGAAATGAAGTAGCTGACTCCATGCTCTACTTTCCTCACTGGGCAGCTGTGAGAATCAAAGAGTATGTCTGTAAAAATGTTTTGTAAAGGGCCACACTAAAGGTGGTATTGTTAGTGTTCTGTCTAGGGTTCTGCCCACATTTGGCCCAGTTTCCTGAAAGACCGACTAGGTAAGATATAGCCAGTATTGAAAATGGGAAGTAAGGGTAGCCTGGCCTTGAGGGTTGGGAGGGGAATTTGCAAAGTTATGTCTACTTTCAAAACAAAACAAAACTAAACTCACTTGTTCCTTTCCTTTAGTATAAGGAATGTGGTGGTATAGTGGGAAAATGTGCTGAACTGAGTCAAGAGAGAACTGGATTTAAATATTCCTCCTAACACTAACTGGAGATAGAAAGGAAAGTGACTCTGGGAAGGCAAAATTACTTATATGTGTCTCAGTTTTCTCATCTGGAAAATGGGGATAATAATACCTGTAATGCTTCCTTCAAAGAGCTGTTCTGAGACACCATTAGGACAGTGTACCAGAAAGTACTCTATAAATCTTAACTATTGCTATTGTCATCATCTATCTATGTCTCCAAAAGGATTCCTATTTTTCCATGCTCCTAGACAAATGAGGAAGCTTTTCTGAGATTTTCTGTCTCTTTCTTCCACACACATACCTCTACTTCCCTCCATCCCACGAACTTTCCCAGGTTAGAGCCTTCTCCCTAGGAAGGGGAGTAGAGATAGGCTTAAAGTCTTTTCCCCTTTCACTCCCTCCCTATGGGCAGGTGCAGCCCACCCAGGAAGCCCATCTTTTGCCTTGTTCCAATTGCCTTTGCTCAAGGAATCACAGCCCCCCAAGTTCTCAGAGCTCCCCAAAGTCTGCCTGGAGGACTGGAGTGACTGGTTGAGGGTTCCTATCCCACCCCCAATCCTGCCAAAGAACAGCATAAGGAAAGGAGTAGTGACAATTCCCTTTTGAGGATAAGGCCTTCTAAAGTGAAGGAAACCCTGGGGGGGAGCAGAGGGGATACAACACTGGGGATACCGAGCTCGAAAAATCCCCCCCACTCCATCCCACCCTATGGGTGTGAGCCAAGACATAGGACCCCCACCCCAGCCACTGTCCGGAAGAAAATAAACGATTTCCTGCGCCCAACTCCGAAACAAAGTCTGTGAGTGAGCTGTGACACATGTTACATAAATAGAAGCCGCAGAGGGGAAAAGCCTGTTTTCTCTTTCATTATTTATCACTATCTAACCATCTCCAGCTGGGTGAGTAAACAGCCTCATTGGCCCGTAATGAGAACAGGCTGGGGCGATGCTGCCGCCGCTGCCACTGCCGCCGCAGCCGGGAGAAAAGAGGGAGGGAGGGAGGGAGAGAGGGAGAAAGAGAATGGGGGGGCGTGGGAGCGGGACGGAGGAGGGGCTTAGGAGCGTGTGGAGGGTCTGCGTGGAGGCCGGTGAGACTGCAGAAGGCAATAGGGCAATTTGCGGAGTGGCTTGGGAGAGGGGTGGGGAAGGAACGACCGGGGTGGCCCCTGGGCCCAGTATTAAGCCTTGGGCCCTGAGGGTTTGTGGGTGACATGGTGGGTTGTGCGGTGGAAAAGTTGGGGAGAGAGGGGGAGGAGGCGTTTACAGATGAGATTTTAGAGAAACTGTCTCTTTTATATGTGCAAGTGTCAGAGCACTAGTATGTGAATCTGGAAGGGCATGTGAGCCAGCAGTTGGAGCATGGCTGTGTATAGGAATATATTCGTGAAAACCCATGAGTCAGTGACGATATTAATGTAAACCGAAAGCAAGCGACACCGAAGCCTAAGGCTAAGTAATGGTAACCACCAATCTTGGCACTGGGGAGAGATGAGAAGGCATTTTCCTTTCCATGGAAAGTAGGGGACTATGGATGGGAATGCTGTATACATAGTTAGAGGGGGACCGCTTTGTGGGTCAATTTTGCACAACTATTTTTTTCATTGCTAAGGAGGGCTTCTGGGAAGAGGAAAATTTAAAATATCGAAGAGAAAATGTGTTAATATGGTGATGTGTACATGTAAACACAGGAGTGTGTACTTAAGCGCTCATTTGTCCAACTAACATTAAGCCCCATGGTTCACACAGAATACAGAGATGTTGTGCTATACTGAAAGGAATGCTGCCTTGGGCATCTGAAGATCCAGCCTATAACTTAACATCTCTGAGACTCAGTTTCTTTGTGTCTAAAATTAGAGTCGGGGGAGAGCTGAACCAGATGATGTCCAATTCTAAATGTATAATCCTGTGATAGAAACTTTAGACACAAAGTTTACATAAGATATACTTGCTCTCTGGAGTGATACATAGAGATTTAGAGGGGATATTAAAATAGAAATAGTTTTGACTTTTCCTCTCATTATGCAAATATAAAAATTGAGGTCCGAATTGTGACCACTTTATCTCTCCACTATACCAGTATGTCTGCCATGGAGTTTGAAGACTACCAGGAGATGAGAAATGTGCCCAAATAATGAAAATACAAGAAAGATTTGTGGTTTGTCTCAGCCTAAGGAATTGCTAGCATACTATTTCTCTTCCACAGCCCAGGTAACAACCTATTTCTAACTTAGTGCTCAGAGATATCTAAGACACACAGGGCTTAGAATCATTTGCCAGGGTCAGAAAATGCAAATTTGAACTTGAGTCTTCCTAACTACAAACCCAGCCCTATCCACTATAACATGTTTCCTTATGTAAATAAACTATATTACACAATAATACATTAAAGTATCAAACAAAGTTTGATGGGACGGGGGAAGGAGGGAATGGGCATTTGTATTCAAGCATGATTGTGTGTGTATAAGAGACAGACAGAGATGGGGGGGGTGGAAGGGAAGGGAAGAAAGACAGACAGCAGAGAAACAAAAAAAGAGAGACAAATAGGGAGGAGGAAAGGAAAGGAGGAAGGAAGGGAAGAAGGGAAGAGAGAGAAGGGGAAAGAGAAAGGAAGGCAGAGGGATGGGGAGGGAGGAAGAGGGAGAGAGAAAGAATTCAGAGAGAGAGAGAGAGAGAGAGAGAGAGAGAGAGAGAGAGAGAGAGAGAGAGAGAGAGAGAGAGAGAGAGAGAGAGAGAGAGAGAGAGAGAGAATGACCCCAATGGGGATAATATTAGGAGAGAGAAGCAACAGATTCTAGAGGCCCAGTGTTTTCTGTCCCACTTCAAAGGTACCTGACTTCTTTGTTCTATGTCTCTGGGACAAGTCCCCAGAGGCCCTTGGCTGGGGACTTCAGAGAAAATATAGTCCTGTAGTTGGCTGCTTAAACACCCCACATCCCACTGTCATCACAATATCAAAGATGGGGATAAGAATAGGAATTAGAGCAGTGATTTCATGTGTACCCATGAACACGGATTCCTGTCGAAGAAACTCACCTCATATACAGCTCTATACCCTTTCAATTTAGTAAGTTACTTATGATTCTGAATAGTTAACTGACTTATCCAAGACCACACAGACATTGTTGTTCTTTTGTCCTTCATTTTCAGAGGAATGGTGACATCATAGGATGATGTCTTGATTCATGGGTGAATTGGATTAAAGTGAAGCAGAAATTATCATAATTTCTTTGCATAAAATCATCAGCTCCACTCTCTCTTCTAGAGTCAATGAAGTCCAATAGCAGGACAAAAATCAAGATGAATATGATGGCCTGGGAAACAGTGTCTGACCAAGATCTAAGCACTCCCCAGCACTTGCTTCATGGTCATTCTCATTTTCCCATTTTATATGGAAAAGTCTTCACATACTTGGGGTAGACATCCCCCTAATTTATAGTGGGTTTGAGGCCCATTACTACCTTCAACCTGGTTTAGCCTGTCTGCCCAGATGGTTTTACTGGGGTGTGGCCCCTGCATGTGCTAAAACTTCTTGGAGCCACAGGTGAGAGTTGGGTGAAAGGTAAACAAAAGATAAGCAACAGTGCAAAGGGCCTATATATGTCAGAAGAGGAATTTGAATCCAGATCTTCCTGGCACCCAGCCCAGTTCTCTGTTCATTATAATATGTTGCCTCCAGGATGGTTTCAGAAAGGCCTTGAGAGACTTATGTAAACTGACTGATGCTAAGTGAAGTGAGTAGAATCAAGAGAACTGTCCACAGCAACAAGATTATTCAAAGATCAACTCTGATAGAGGTGCTCTTTTCAACAATGAGATGATTCAGGCCAATTTAATAGACGGGATGGAGAGAGCCATCTGAATCAGGTAAGAGGACTATGGGGATTGATTGTAGATCACAACATAGTATTTTCACCTTTTTTTGGCTATTGTTTGCTTACTTTTTATTCTGTTTCTCTTTTTTTCCTGTTTGATCTGATTTTTCTTGGGCTGCACAGTAAATGTGGAAATATGTATAGAAGAATTGCACATATTTAATATATATTAGATTATATATGCCTTCTAGGGGAGGGGGTGGGAGGAAAGGAGGGAGAAAAATTTATTAAATAGGTTTTATTGGGGTGAATGTTTAAAACTATCTTTGTATATATTTTGAAAATAAAAGGCTATTATTAAAAAAAAATAACATGCTGCCTCATTGATATCAGCACTATGCACCAAAAATTAATATCCAAAGTTCCAAAGGTTTCTAATTCTTAGCCATCATAAAATGAACAGGTCCAAATAATTTTTGTACATATAAGTCCTTTTCCTTGTAATTCTTTGGGATACAGATCGAGGAGTGATTTCACTGAATCAGAGGGTAGGCCCAGTTTTATAGTCCCTTAGATATAGTTCTAAGTTGTTCTCCAGAATGGTTGGATCAGTTCAAAACTCTATTAATAGTGCATTAGTGTTCCAGTTTTTCCACATCATCTCCAATATTTGTCATTTTCCTTTTCTTTAATATTAGTCAATCTGATAGGAGTGAATTGGTACCTCGGTTATTTTAATTTGCATTTCTCTAGTCAATAGATGGTTAGAGCATTTTTTCATAAAACTATAGATAGTTTTGAACTCTTCTTCTGAAAACTGCCTATTCATATCCTTTGACCATTTCCAATTGGGGAATGACTCATATTCTTATAAATTTGAGAAGTGAGGTCTTTATCAGAGGAATTAGTGTAAAAAAAAAGTTTTCTCTGTTTCCTGCTTTTCTTCTAATCTTAGCTGCATTGGTTTTGTTTTCACTCTCACTTCTTAACCCCTTACAATTCAGTTCTGACTCTCATCATTCTACCTAAATTGTTTTCTCCAAAGTTTCTAATAATTGCTTAATTACCAAATCCAATCCCTTTTTCTCATTCTTGATTCTTCTTGATTTGATACAGTTGATTACTCTTCTCCTAGATCTCTCTTCTTTTTAGATTTTTGAGATACCACTGTCTTCTAGTTTTCTTCTTACCTATCAGATTATTTCTTCTCATGCTCCTTTGCAGGATTCTCATCTCATTCCCTGTAATTGGTGGACCCTTTTATCTTTTTCCTTTATGCTATTTAGCTTGATTTCCTCAAATTTCAATGATTTAATTATCATCTTAATGGTAATTAATGGTGATTCCCAAATCTACCTATCCTGTTTTAACCTTTCTGCAGACTTACAGTCTAACAACTCCAACTTCTATATGGCAGACAACTTGAATTGGATGTCCAGGAGACAAAACTCTTGCCTCTCTTAAATTCCCTATTATTGTTGAGAATACCGTCATCTTTCAGATTGGCAACCTAAGTGTCAGTCTCAACTTCTCAATTTTTTATTAGTATTTTATTTTTCCAAATACATGCAAAGATTGTTTTCATTATTTACTTTTGCAAAACCTTGTAAAACAATTTTTCTCCCTCCCTCCCTCCCTCCCTCCTTCCCTCTTCACCTAGAGGGAAACAAGTTAATATAGGTTAAGCACATACAATTCTTCTAAATATGTTTCCATATTCATCATGCTGCATAAGAAAAAACAGATCAAAAGAGGGGAGAAAACACAGGAAAGAAAAAAAAACAAGCAAACAAGCAAGAGCAACAAAGGTAAAAATACCATGCGTTAATGCACTTTCCATCTCCATAGTTCTCTCTCTGGATTTTGATGGCTCTTTCCATCCCAAGACTACTGGAAATGCCCTGAATCATCCCATTATTGAAATGAACCAATTGATCATCACATAATCTTGCTGATATTGTGTATGGTGTTCTTTTGGTTTTGCTCACTTGACTCAGCATCAATTCATGTAAGTCTTTCCAGGCTTTTCTGAAATCAGTCTGCTCATCATTTTGTATAAAACAATTATATTCCTTTACATTCATGTATCATAACTTATTCAGCCATTCCCCAATTGATGGACATCCTCTCAATTTCTAGTTCTTTGCCACTACAAAAAGGACTTCTGAAAACATTTTTGCACATGTGCAAACATTTCTGCAATGGGTCTATTTGTCTGGTTTTCTTGCTCCAATCCATCTATCCTCCAGTCAGCCACCCAAGTGAATCTTCTAAAGTAGAGGTCTGACTATCAAAATCTCTTCCCATCCCTCCAAATTTCAGTGTCTTCCTATTACCTCTAGGATCAAATACAAACTCTTCCCTCATCCTATCCAAGGGGTACAGCTTCATGGCCCAATATCATACAGCTCCTTTGTGGATATTTTTCCAATCAGCCAAAGTTGGAGGTCTGACAATAAGAATTACCTGTTGATCATTGTATGCCCTATTTGTCTGCATGTCTTGACTTTAAGATTAGAAAATAACACAGCATAAATTGAATGGATGCCCATCGATTGGAGAATGGCTGAGTAAATTGTGGTATATGAATGTTATGGAATTTTATTGTTCGGTAAGAAAAGACTAGCAGGATGAATACAGAGAGGACTGGAGAGACTTATATGAATTGATGCTAAGTGAAATGAGCAGAACCAGGAGATCATTATACATTTCACAACAATACTATATGAGGATCAATTCTGATGGACGTGTCTCTCTTCAACAATGAGAGGATCCAAATCAGTACTAATTGATCAGTAATGAACAGAACCAGCTCCACCCATCGAAAGAACACTGGGAAATGCGTGTGGACCACAACATAGCATTTACACTCTTTCTGTTATTGTTTGCTTGCATTTTTGTTTTTCTTCCCAGGTTATTTTTACTTTCTTTCTAAATCTGATTTTTCTTGTGCAGCAAGATACTATGTAGATATGCATACATATATTGTATTTAGTATATAATTTAACATATTTAACATGTATGGGACTACCTGCCATCTAGGGAGGGAGTGGAGAAAAAGAGGAGAAAATTTGGAACAGAAGTTTTTGATGGGTCAATGTTGAAAAATTACCCATGCATATGTTTTGTTAATAAAAAGCTCTAATAAAAAAAGATAGAAAATAACCCAGCATAGGGAACCTGTGTGATTGTGCCTCTGTATGACTAACCAAAGAATCAAACATGATTATTATGTCCTTAGGAAAGACCCTGCCTGTTTTCTTGAATCTCTCCTCACTCCCCTAATATGCTTCCATTCATTCTAATTCAAAAAGATTATTCCAATATCCTCATTCTTATAGGATTTTAAGTTTAGAGAGGACCTTAGTATATCATTTTATTCTATCCCCTCACTTTATGATGAAGAAAACAAGGTCCTGATAAATGGTCAACGGATATGAATAGACAATTTTCAGATGAAGAAATTAAAGCTATTTGTAATATTTTATTTTAAATTTTTTTATTTTAAATTTTTAAAATTGCCCTAAATTTTTTATTTTAAAAATGCCCTAAATCACTATTGATTAGAGAAATGCAAATTAGACAACTTTAAGGTACCACTTTACATGATAATGATAGATGTTGGAGGAGATGTGGGAAAACTGGAACACTAATGCATTGTGGTGGAGTTGTGAATAGATCTTACCATTCTATAGAGCAATGTGGAACTATGCCCAAAGGGCTATCAACTTTTGCATACCTCTTGATCTAGCAGTGTCTCTATTGGGTCTATTGGGACCAAAGAGATCATAAAAAGGGGGAAAGGATCCACATGTACAAAAATATTAGTAGCAGTCCTTTTATAGTGGCAAAAAACTGGAAATTGACTGTATGCCCATCACTTGGGGAATGGCTAAATAAATTATAGTATATAGAGGTAATGGAACATTATTGTTTTATAAGAAATGATGAGCAAGAGAAAGACTTACATGAACTGAGGCTGAGTGAAGTTAGCAAAACCAAGAGAACACTGTACACAATAACAATAAGATTATGTGAGGATCAACTGTCTTTCCTGTATATCACTTCAAACCCTGGGTTGAACCTTATGTGCTTAGAATTCTACTAAATATTTTCTCTGCCCAAAAGGGGGCTCACCATTTGCCTGTTCTCCTAGACTTCCATTATTTTCTCCATTATTCAAAGTTTTGCTTTCCTTATAATAATCCTTTTCCTTTATATTGTTCAGTCATCATGTAAACAGTTCTTCTGGCTCTGCTTTCATCACTTTTCATCAGTTCATGCAAATCTTCCCATGTCTCTCTGAACTGCTCATGTCCATCATTTCTTTTTATACAAAGGTATTCCATTATAGTAATATATCTGAATTTCTTTTTTCCAGTCCTTTTTGTTAAACTGAATATAGTTTTATTTAAAGGAGGGAAAACAAATAGAAATACTCCATCAAGCAACTATTGGTACCAAAGATGTATATAAATCTTGTAAATAACCAGAATAACTTACAATCTTGGGCTGGGAGGGCTAGAATTGGGGCAAGTTCTGAGCTGCATGGTGTCTCTAAGACTGGGAATGGTGATGTGACCATTCTTTTTGAATTCCTGCTGATGTTTATAAGTGTAGCATATAGTCCACTAGCATCTCTAGTGAAGTTTTCTATTAATAGTCAAACTGATGATAAATCAAGATGATTATCGTCCCCCAGGAAGTTTTTGTGAATGATCCAAAAATGCCTTCTACTAAAAACTTAGAAGTAAGGAGATTCTTTTCTCCTGGGAACTGCCACCTCAAGACCATCTCTGCTTGACTATTGTGAGCAGAATCAGGAGAACAGTTTATACAATAATAGCATTATAAATAAAAACAACTCAGAGAGACTTAAGTACTCTGGTCAAGGCAATGAGCAACCACAACTAGAAGGGATCAATGATGAGGCACTTTTCCCATCTCCTGAGAGGTGAGGGACTCAACCTTTTGGGTCCATAACACTTTGCAAGATTTGGGTTCCCTGGCTTTGCAACTATCATTTAAGGGACTTGATCTTTCCCAAAACTAAACGTATGTATTTAAGTTCAGCAAGGGAAAGTGTTTCCTTTTCTGGTCTTTAGCCATTCTTAGATTTTCATCTGGTTATTCAGAGGAAAGAGGTGACTTGTACTGTGATCTGGGAAAAACTAGCTTGTCTTTGGTGTTCATGGGACAGATGGGAACTTAAGACATGAAACTGAGGTTTAGAGATGCAGAGAGATGCACAGGAAGGGAATGTGTTTAAGTTCACTCTGGGAGCTCATAGACAGTTGCCTCTAAAACTGTTTCTTACATTTAGTTCCAGAGGCTTCTATTGTAAATAAGGGATATAAAAGGGAAAAAGAAGAGACAAAAGAGGAAAAGATGGGATCTTCAAAGGAGGAAGTAACTGGATCTAGAGCAAGACCTTCATCTCCTTCCTTAACCTACCCCTTCTTTTCTTTTTTTTTTTTTAAAAATACTATCTCCTCCTAACTTTCTCTCATCCATGAATCAGAAAGTCATTACTGAGCAACTACTATGTACACAGCACTGTGATACATAGAGTGAGAGATACAAATGATAATAGATGACATTTAAGTATAAGGAGGTGATTAAGTACACTGGGCCTGGAGTCAGGAAAATCTGAGTTCAAATTCAACTTCAGACACTTGCTAGTTATGTGACCCTGCAAAAGTCACTTAACCATGTTCATCTCAGTTCTTCATCTATAAAATGAGTTGAAGAAAGAAACGGCAAACCACCCCACGATCCTTGCCAAGAAAACCTAAAATGGGATCCCGAAGAGTTGGACACAACTAAACAACTAAAAACAAATTCTTTGCCCACACTTTAATTCAATTCTACCCAATTCTGCAAGCTTCAGCGGGCACTAAACTGTGTGTAGACAGCATATAGGACATTTTAACATGACTTACCCTTGCCTTCATGCAGTTTATAGTTTAGCCCGGGGAAATGACCCTTACACAGAAACCCAGGTGCTCTTAAGAGATGTGTAAAAAGAGAGTCCTGTACAGTGGAAGAGTAGGGGAAGAAGACCTATACTTGTGAAAAGACACCACAGAACATAAGATGTTTGGTAAGGATCACATGATGGGTGCTGTCAATAAATAATCTGGGAGCTCAATGAAGGAAAAGTTCATTCTAGGCTGGGAGTGCTCTGGGAATTTAAGTGGGCCCTGAAGCCAGACAGAGGAGCTTTTATCCTTTCCTGAAGCTTCCAGCTTGTCCTTGGGTCCCAGCCCCCTTTTTCTTCCGGTCCCTGTATCTCTCCCGCTCCATTCTGGATCTTCAGTTAACAGCTGCCTCTGGGTGAAAATCTGAGATGTGGGCAATAGAGGGAAGAAAGAAGGGAGAAAGGGAAAAGATTTTGATCTCTCAAACTCAGTCCCATGCGGTATTCTTTCCCCTGCTTTCCCAACCCCCACCTTCGGGAATCCGGCTCGGAACTTGATTTGACCCAAAGACGCAGCCGGGTTCTAATTGATGGAAAATTGCTCGCTTCTTGTCAGGTTGTTGTTCATTTCCTGGTCCTTAATGACCTATTTTCCACCAATCAGTCTGTACTCACGAGCCCGCCCGGCCACCGCACGGTCCCCTAGGCTGCACAGTCCCTTAGGGCGGGGTTGGGGCGAGGATTTGGTGAAAACACTTTAGAGGACAGGTAGGTCACTCCTCGCAACTGTGCCTGGGATTTAGGGTGGGGGGAATGTTGGGGAGGAAGGTGGAAACTAGGAATTAGAAAAAAGACCAAATCGCTACATGGAGTCATGGCCGGCCCCCAGACTGGGTGTCCTCACCTTGCCCTTCTCTTTTTCCAGACCATCTCTCCTTTACGAGTGCGGCCTCTACTCAGGCCATTACGGTAATCTGATAAAACAACTCGACAGTAAGACTTTCCCCCTTGCTTTAAAAGGGGGTGGGGGGAAGCTTTGCGTTTTTGACGGCTCCTGGGGACAGTTCATTAAGGTATCAACTCTTTAATGAAACATTTCTTTGTTAAAATATTCACTGATCTGCAGGGAACAGTTCCTGTGGGTGGGGGAGACTGCGAGGGAGGGGAAAGCCTGAGCCCCTTCCTCATCCAGGACCCTAATTTACACCGAGCACAGATTCCCCTGGTCTGTCTCTTACGGAGACTTAACATGTCCATTTTTGTATTTGGATCTCTAGCACCCTTGCACACAGTAGGACATTAATAAATGTTTCTTGAATTGGATGGAAGGGAAGAAGCAGAGCCAAATGGAGAGGGGGATGGGGAGTGGGAAACAGATTGGCCATTTGGCTCAGCCCTCTAACTCACAGAGGGCCTCAAATTGAGCAAGGATGGGACAAGAACTATTAGATAAGCATAGTATCACTTGTACTTGATATCAACTATGACACTGCACAAAAGGTAGATTTCCTGACATAATTAATTCATTTCTTAAAAAAAAAAAAAAGCTAAGAATTCAAATTATTTCATTTATTGGCTTCTCTGTTTTAATTTTATGTATCTTAGAGAAATGATGAGGTCTAGAGTAAAGAATGTATGTAAGTTCCTTGAGGGCAAAGACTTGTATTTTAAGACTTCGGGGAAGGGGTTGTGGAGCATAGTGCCTGGCTTTCTGGAGAATTTAACAAAGACTTGTCAAAATGAACTGATTTGACCTAGTCTCAGAAACACTGAGCCAACCCTACTTCCAACTCTTAATACCTATGTGACCTTAGACAAGTTACTTAACCTAAACAGGAGAATGCAGTTTTATAGCTGGAAGGGACCTTAGAGTTCTTGGAATCTAATATTCTGATTTTACAGAAAAGCAAACTGAAGCACATTGCAATTCAGAGACTTTCCCGATTTCAAACAGTTAGTGTCTGAGGTCTTTCTAACTCCAAATCCAGTGTCCTATTTACTACTCCATGTTGTCTCTCAAGATGATGCTTACTCTACCTATATCTCATAGGGTTGTTGTAAAGAAAGCTTTATATAAATATTATTTTCTATTTTAAAAAATATTATTATTACTAAGGCTTCAAACATTGGAGTTGCCCTTGCTTCTTTGGTCCACTGCTTATACCTGGTAAAATCCCAGAATCGGACTCTTGGGAATAGAAAGAAGAGGGCATAAGTGAAAGTGGAAGAGGGGTCTTGGGTTAGGGAGGTGAAGAAAGAGGCATTGAAAGAAAAAGGGAAGAGTGGAAGCCTAGTACCTGGAAAGAGCTCCGGCTAATAATAGCCCTAGAAGGCATAAGTAGGAAGAAGAGAAGTATTTACATGGAAGGAAGGAAAAGCTAAGGGTTTAAGAAGAAATCAATGTTTTGATTACACCATGGGAGCTTGGGCAGGAGGAGAGGGGGAGGAATATCGGGGAAAGAGGGAAAGGAGAGTGAAGGGTTAAGGGGTGAGTCTTCAAGCTCTCTCCAGAAGGCTTCAGGATGAGCAATGGTTCTTCTCTACACACTATGCAAAGGCAGGTTTATAAAGGAGAATCCAAAAAGGAAATCCAAAATGAATCTTTATCAGAAATTTTGTAGAGAGTATTCCTGTTGATATTGGATTAGATCTCTAAAATCTAGTTGAGCTCAAAAGTTCTATGATCTTACTAACAAAAAAGAAAGGCAACAATACCTAGTCCACACTATCTCCCCAGCTGATTAGTGCATGCCTACCATGGTTTTGAAACTGTGAAATATAAGGGATTGAGAATCTTCTCCCTGTTTGGAACAGGATCATAAATAGCATCATAAGATCTGAGCACTGGATGGGACATTAGAGACACTTTAGTGCAGACATTTTTACCAATGAAGTAACTGAGCCCCAGAGAAGTCAAGTGATTTATCCAAAGGGTTGATGTTCCATTTAGACAAAATCCTGAGAGAAACTCAAATAATCCCTCCCTTCTCCATGATATTCATCTTAAGGAAGTGATGACCACAAAGTTAACAGCCAGCTAAGGAAATTAGCTTCTTCTCTTAGGTTCCTTCTATGCTAGGGAACTAACAAAGCAGACAGGGGGAGGGAGGATGGGAAATTCCCAAAGAAAGAATTGGAAAGACTCATATTGAGACAACTGGAGGAGTTGGGGAAAGCTGAAAAGAACAGAGAGCATATTCTGAGCAGATCCCAGAGGCCGTACATGGAACTTCTGAGGATTGCTTGGGGAAGAAAATGAAGAACAACTCAAATGAAGCTGGAAAGTCCTATTCTGAAATTTCCCTCTCATCCTTTTACCAAGGGGGAAAATGTTTTAGGTCATTTGCTTTTATTTGGTTGAGTCGTTTTGTGAATTATTTTTCAAAGTTTTTTGTTTGTTTTTGCTTTGTTTGTTATCAGTAAGTTTCTTGAGATTGAGATCCTTGTTTTATGGTCCCCTTGTATATCTCCTAGTACCCAGGAAGGGACTTTTCACATAGTAGGCATTCAATAACTACTTGCTGACAGATTGATTGAAATGAAAATTTCCAGGAGAAATTCCAATGGGAAGTACAAAAGAAGGACAGGCATTGGAGAGAAAAAAAGTTTATAAAGAGTCATAGAATCATATAAGGTCACAGGATCATAGAACATCCCCAAGTACACACAAGTAAATATCAAAGGAAGAATCTGAAGCTGGATTCTCTAATTTCAGGGAAGGGACCTTTGAGGTCTTTTAGTCCAACCTCCCTCCCAATAGAGAACTCTTTTCTCTAGCATCCAAAGTGATTGAACCTTAGAATATCAGGAATATGAAGGAATGTGGAGCTACTTAGTCCACTCCTTTCCTTTTGAAAAGTAAGAGAAGATACTTAATTAGCCCAGAGTAGCCAGAAAATCATTGGTAACTCCACTCTCCATGTCCCCAACTCACAATCATGAAATCACAAAATATCAAGAGTTGGGAGTGCAAAGGTCATCTATTTACTTACTCAATTTCTAATTGAAAAAGAATACTTTCTGTACCAGTCTTGAGAAGGGGTTATCCAGTCCCCTATTTGAAGATCTCTAAGAACTGGGAATCCATTTAACTTTTGAGGAGGATAGAAACTAGAGCACAATTTTTGAGCCAAATAATCTTTTTATTCTCATTTCTCCCCCAGTGAACAAGCATTTATTTTCTCCCATATTCCTAATTAAAAATTAAAAAAAGAAAAGGAAACCCCCCTCTAGCAAATATTAATTGTTAAACAAAACAAATATCTGCATTGTTCATGCCCCAAAAATGTGTTTCATTCTGCATCTTGCCAGCCTATTTCATTTAAAAAGAAAGAAGAAAAAGATATAACTCGTTGGCCTAGCCTAAAGGCTGTAACTACAGAGCCAGAGATGCCCCAAGATTGGTTTTATTCTAAAGGCAAATTAAGTCTCCTTTGTGACTTGGTATTGAGTCAGAACTTACTTGATAGCAGCCAGAACCCTTTAAAGACAGAGTAATATTATGTTCTTCATTCTTTCCAGGTGATTCCTGAGCCAGAAACATTCACTAGGGAGAAATTTATAAACTTCTTTTTGATTCCACTGGGAAAAAGCTAAATAAAATAGAAATTTGACACATTGTCCTCTTGGTCATCCATCAAGATCTCAGGCAATTCAGTGAGCCTTGAGTGTGCTCTTCATGTTTCCAATTAGCTTTTGGGACTCAGAGCCAAACTTTGACACCTTAGAGGTCAATTTGAGGTAGTTACTGGAAAAGCACAGATATTGCTCCAGTTACCCTCCTGTTCCTTCTGAGACAGAGAGGACAACCTCTGTTGGAACTGCATTTATCAGTCCTAAGCCTCGTACTTTTCTCTTCTTCTGTATCCATTTAACAGCCCCTTTTATGTGAGAGGAACTAAACTAGAATCGATCTCAGTTTTAAATAAATGTAATCTTAGCTGCATTAATTATAACAGTAGTTTGAAATAATATAGTATTTTACAAATATTCTCTCATTTGATCCATACCATAATCTGGAAGGTGGGTGCTATTATCAAGCCAATTTTGCTCAACTGTTTTTGTTTTTTAGTTTTTTTGTTTGATTCCTGTCTGACTCTTCATGATCTTATTTTGGGGTTTTCTTGACAGAGATACTGGAATGGCTTCCCATTTCCTTCTCCAGTTTATTTTACAGACGAGGAAACTGAGATAAATAGGGTTAAGTGACTTGCCCAAGGTCACAAAGCTAGTAAGTCTCTGAGTTAAGATTTGAAACTCAGGAAGATGAGAGTTCCTGACTTCCTGCCCAACATTCTGTCCAAGAGAAATTGAGGCAGAGAGGGGTTAAATGACTTTTAAAATTCAGGTCTTCCAGCCTCCAGTTCCTCATCTGTAAAATAAACTGGAGAAGGAAATGACAAACCACTCTAATGTCTCTGCCAATAAAACCCCAAATGGGGTCACAAAGAGTCAGATAGGACTGAAAACAACTGAACAACTTCCTAACTCCAGACCCAGTGCTCTATCTACTTCCCCACCTACCTGCTATAAGAGAAGCATAGATCCTGTCCAGGAGATCTTAAACACGAGTCTCCATGTACTCTGCTGCTCTGGTTAGATGACATCTGAAGTACTGTGTTCAGCTCTGGACACTTCAGTTTAGGAAGAACAATGAAAAGGTAGGGGTCATTTGGAGGAAAGGCAACCAGATTGAGAAAGTACCTTAAGATCATGATGTGTGAAGATTAATGAAAGAACTTTGATTTGTTTAGTCAGGAGAAGAGAACATGTGTTGTATAACACACACATGTGTGTATAAGTGATTTTGTATGTGGTTTTGCATGTGTTCACATGTGTTTGTATAAACACATGTCATGTATGGGTGTATTTGCAGGGCAGGCAAACCGTCAAGTGTTTGAAGAGCTATTAACAGGGAGAGGGATGGCATTCATTCTGCTTGACTCCAGAGAATAGAATAAAGACCTAAGGGGGAAGCTGCAGAGATGCCAATTCAGGCTGCTCCACATAAGGCCATTTTTTTCCCCCACAAATAGAGCCATCCAAAGTCCAGTGGACTGGTTCTCAATAAAGCTCTTCAAACCTAGGCTGGTATTGGAGAGAGAAATCTCAGCCAGGCACAGGATGAACTGAGTATCCCAAGATTTCTTCTAACTTTTAAATGATGTGTGATTACCCTGCCTACTCTGATTGGACCAGGTCATCACTTTATATCCCAATCCTGAATCCATCTGACTTATTTAAACTGGAATGTGAGCTCTCCAAGGGAATGTCCTGCAGTTTAGTCTGCCCAGTTGTTGGCACTTGGCCCCTATAGCAACATTCCTAGTGACTGTCTAAACTAGAGACCCAGAACCTTGGAATTCCTTAGCAATAATAATAACCCATGGTTCTATAGATTTCTAAGTGGACACAATGATTTTCACCAAATCAAGTGCATTATCATTCTTATTTTCTGGGTAATGAAAACAAGACTCGGAGAGGTACAGCCATTTCCCTAGCCCATATACGAGTAAACCACAAAATTAAAGCTCAGATCTGGGTCAATGATCTCCCAAGGAAGAGAAGCAGTATGTTATAGTGGAGAAGCCCAAAGATTTGTGGCCAGGACGCCTTGGTTCTTTTATTCCACTCTACTGTTTGTGTGACCTTGAGCAAGTCACACGGGCCTCAGTTTCCTTTTCTGTAAAGGGAGAGAGAAGTACTACAGTATCTCTAAATCTCTTACTTGCTATCAACATGCATTTATTAATTGTCTACCATGAGTCAGCTAGGTGATAGAGGGTAACTTGATGGCATAGTGGACAGAATGTCATGCCCGGAGTCAGGAGACTCTTCTTCCTGAGTTCAAAACTGAGTAAAGACACTTACTAGCTGTGTGACCCTGGGCAAGTTACTTTACTCTGTTTACCTCAGTTTCTCCTCTTGTAAAATGAGCTGGAGAGGAAACAGCCAATCATCCTGTGTCTCTACCAAGAAAACCCCAAAGGGGGTTATGAAGAGTTAGATGAGACTGAACAACAACTATGAACCAGGCACTATGCTAAGGCTCTAAGGACACCACACACACACACACACACACACACACACACACACACACACAGAGGAAACAGTGCCTCGAAGAGTTTACATTCTTCAGAAGGATACATGTTGAACATATATAAGTATGCAGAAAAATATGTATTAAGTACAAACAAACATACTGTTATATATACATGCATATATACACACATTTACCAGATTTGTGATTACACCTGTGAAGTGAGCTAAAAGTAAAGGGCATCATTTAATCTGCCAATGCAAACTGGTACCAGCTTTCCAACCTATAGTTTTTGAAAGGTGTCCCAGGCATTGGGAAGTTAAATGACTCCCCTAGGTCCTATAGCCTTTACTCTTTGCTATGCTACCTCTTTTACAAAATACATACACACATAAACACACACATATATGTCTATACATATGTGTGTATGTATGTATTATGTACTTTGAGGGAAGTGGAAATATTAGCAGCAGGAAGAATAAGGAATGATGGTGCTTGAGATAAGCTGTGAAAAAAATTAGGGATTCTAAGATATAGAGTGAGAAAAGAGAGCATTCAAGTCATGGGGAATAGCTGAAGCAAAAGTGAGGAGACAGGAGATGGAGATTGGAGGGCTGTGTAGAAAGAAAAAAAAATGGCTCGGTTTGATCTTTTATGTGAAGAAGGAAAGGATTGCTTTCCCCTTTAATGCTACCTTCCGTCCCCACCCTCGTTCAATCTCACAGAAATTTCAATTCCAAATCTGACCTGTTTTCCGGGTCAGAGTGGGGTGTTTTCCCTTCCTTCCCCCCCCACCCCAATATAGCCAGACAGTTCAATTGGTTTTTTCAGCACCTTTACATAGAAATATTTCTTCTCTGCTCCCACTCTAACACTGACCCCACCCCTTCCCCCCAACATAAATTATCTGGATAATTTCCTGTATTTCCCACTTCTCTTTAATCGGGTAGAACTATCCACTAACCGATTCCCCAGTGTATTTCAAAGCTGGTTACCCAAATTCCTCTCCAAGAAAATGCCCTGAAATGCAGCAGTTTCTGGGCTGTAGCTTCGGAGCGCGCCTGGAGAGATCTCGAAGCCAGTGGGGTCGGGGTCTAGGACTGCTTAACCACACGGAAGCACACTCCACACCTCTCAATCCGGACTCTCGCCTCCAGGATTTAATGGGAATGGGCGGGGTGGTGTTAGAGGCTAGGGCCCGCACTGGACAACTGCTCGAGCTCTAGGGCGGATACGATTGCCAACCAGTAAAGAACTAGGGGAGGCTGTTTGAGTTAGAACAGGCACCCCGAATTTGGCTAGAGGAGGTAGGCAGTTGGGCGGGGGGGTGGAGGGAAAAGACGCAGAGAGTATAGAGTCCCCAAAAAAGTCGAAGTACTCGCGTTCTCCTGCTGGTCCGGGAATCTTCTAGACCCGTACCCCAACTCTCTCGACTTCCCACTCTCTCTCCCCAAAAGCTTCTTCTCTCCTAGTCTTTCCTCTCCCGCGGCTATTTCAATAAGTGAAAGAGGCTGCACCTGTTTTAGATGAATTATGGTAGCGCTGGAAGTTAGTCTCCCCCCTTCTTCCCTCCCTCCCTGCCTGTCTCCCTCCCTTTCTCCCTCTCTCCCTCCCTGGTTTGCTCCCTCCCTCTCTCCCTCCCTCTCCCTCTCCCCCTCTCCCCCTTCCTCCTCCTCCTCCTCCTCCTCCTCCTCCTTCTTCTCTTCCTCCTCCTCCTCCTCCTCCTCCTCCTCCTCCTCCTCCTCCTCCTCCTCCTCCTCGTGCCCCCGCCCCCTCCCGCTCTCAGTCACTCACTCGCAGCCCCTGCTCAGTCGCAACCCCTAGCCCGGAGTCCCGAGCCTCCTGCCCTCCGCACTGGACAGCGCCGCCGGACGGCCCAGGACGGAGCCCCCCCTCTTCCCGCTCCGAGCCCCGGGAGGGCGCGGCGGAGGCGGCAGCGGAGGCGGGGAGGAGCCGGGGCCGGAACAAGGGCTGGGCCGGGGGCGGGGACGCCGGGGTCCGGAGGAGCCGAGAGGAGCGGAGGACGCGAGAAGGAGAAGAGGCGAGCGAGCTGAGCGGGGAGCGAGGAGCCAGAGCCCGAAAGGGAGCCGGAGCCCAAGCCCAAACCCGAGCCCAAGCGGGAGCCGCCCCCTCCAGTGCGATGCCCCGAAGGGGCTAGGGCGCCGGGCGCCGGAACCTAGAGCCGAGCGGGGCTGCCCCGGGGGGAGGGGGAGGCGGCGGAGCCCGAGCCGGAGGAGCCGGAGCAGCTGCAGGAGCAGTAGGCAGCGGCTGCAGGGCCGGGGCAGCGGCCGGAGCGAGAGCCCCATGCCCCGGGCGGGCTGAGGGATCCGAAATCCATAGTGGAACCTCGGAACCCGGACAGGTACGTGCTGGGGCCCGGGTGGGGGGCAGGAGGTGGGGCGATGGGGGCCGCGGGGTCCGGAGGGCGGAGTGGGCTGGGACCAAGAAGCTCGCGCTCACTCGCTCACTCACCACTCACTTTGTGTTTGCAAACTGCCGGGAGACGGAACTGGGCCGGGCTTCGTGCTGACTTTTTTTTTTTTTTTTAAGCTTGAGATGGGGTGCTTTGCGGGGCAATGATCACACTGCGTAGATACACGCACCCCTCACCCCAGCACCCCCTTTCCTGTCGCCCCCCACCCCCGAGACCGAGCTTAGTCCTAGCGTTGCCGAGGGAACAGGTGGGGGCAGCCGGATAGTGGGGGTAGGGAATCGTCGTAGTCGCGGCCCCCCCATCCCGGGAAGAGGCTACTTATTCCGCCCCCACCCCATCTCGCCGCTCTGGCAGCCCCCCTTTTGAACCCTCCCCCCCCACCACGATGCCAAAGCGTCAGCCCCGCCTCCTTCAGGGCTGGGTTAGTGGAGTGGCTGGGGGGGAGGAGGGAAAGCGGACCCCCCTGGAGCCGGGAGTCAGACAAAGACAACTTCCCGGCTGGGACTTTGCTGGACTGAAGGGAGAGAGATACAGGAGCCAGCTCCGTCCTCTCCCTCCTCCTTAGCCCCCCACCCCACCCTACCCCATCTGTGCCGGACTCTCCCTATAGGGCAGAGCTGTGGCATGGGGTTTATAATGTAGCCGAGAGCCAGGAGCCGCTCAAGTTTCTGGAAGAAAGGGATCTGGTTTTACTAAGTCCAAAACTCGGGGGGAAATTTTGTTCCCATGTATCTATGGACAATATACGGTCTTGACTCGTCCTTCCGCTCCCACCACATACCCTGGATCAGTCTTATAGTTGAGGTAGAGATGGAAAGGAAAAACTTCCCGACGACTTAGGAGTCTCCACTTGAGAAGGTCTTTCTGATGGTTCTGGAGGGAAGGACTGAGCTGTCCAACTGATTCCCTGGATCCGAGTACCCTTGTCCAGGATGCCCCCCTCATCAGGTTGGGGAGTGAGGCAAGGGGGTCTTTGCCGTGAGCTGGACCACTGGAGACAGCTGCTAGGAATCCTAGCAGGAGTATTCTGGTGTGTGTGTGTGTGTGTGTGTGTGTGTGTGTGTGTGTGTAATAAATTGGGGGGAAACCTATTAACACAGCCCCTCACCTGCGTGTTGCCTTGGGCTGCTGCCTGCTGCCCGTAGATCCCAAGTAGTACTCCCGTACCGTGAAGACTTCAAGACACTTGTTCTGTTTCCCTTGAACCCTATGTCACAGAGTGGAAAAGCAAACTTAAGCTTGCTAGGTCCCGGACTGGGGTGTGTGGATGTTGAGCGCTTTGAAATGTCCCTCTAGGGTCAGGTACTTTTTCTCCTACCTAACAAATGCCACTCCTCCCTTCTTCTCAATCCTCACTGTACTCCACCCTCTCCCCCGACCCCCGAAAGTTGTCATTTCGTCTGAAGCGGATTCCGAGTTTCGGGGCTGCTCCGAATTCTCATTCCTCTCGTAATTAAGATGAGAAGTTCCCCGGGAGATTCTGAGAATGAGTGAAATGGGGGAGAGGACGAGGCTGAGAGGGTGAAATGATGACCCACCCTGCAAAGGACCTCAGAAATCCCTATCCCCCCTCTCTGCTTTTTCTTTACCCCCCCACCCACATATAACCCCCTTGTCCTCAATTTTCAAACTCATGCCTCCATCAAAAGTACTTCAGTGTAACCGGGTACTATCGAAGCGACTGCCTGCCAGTCCAACAGCCATAATTGAACCCGACGAATTTCCCAACCAACTTTCCGCATCTGGAGAGGACCAAGTTGAGGGCACCCAATATGGAACGAAGGGAGGATAAAGGGAAGAAAAAGGATGAGAGACGTCGGGTTTTCTCTCTACTCCTCTTCCCCCAACTGAAGAAGGGGAAAACTGAGATTACTTTCCAGAGGGGTTTCGAGAAAATGCTCTTTTGGCCAATGCGGGTTTTTGCCCCATTTAAGGATCATCACCTCAGTTCTTGGTTCCTTAAATCTGACCAGGCTGGATTTTTTTTTTTTTTACCCGACAAATAAATAAATACATTCCATCTGGGGACTAGCTAGGGCTCCCGTAGCCTGAAGGTGAATCCTTTCCTAGCATTTGTATTTCTGGACTTTCGGAGGAAGACTGAAGTCAAGAATGTTCCTAGCTTTAGCCCAGGAGTCGGAAGCAGAAACATCACTTTAGGCCACAGCAACTGAAGAGGATAGAAGAGCAGGGAACTGCGACCCTATTTTTGCAGCCAAAGTTAAGTCCAGGGAATTGAAACAATTATTCGGGTAATTAAATCACCCGAAGTTCACTCCACTTTCATCCTGGGGATTCTGGATGAATTGCTCCTCTCGGCTCTGCTGGGAGCCCTGGGGCTCCGCTGAGTTTATACTTGCTGGTTTCTCGGGACTACAATGGGGATATTAGCACTCCGGGAGAAGTGCTGAGGGCAAGTTAAGTCCTTCTTTTTTGAATCTCCATTTTTCTTCTCTTACTTGGAGTCAAGCACCAACCAAAGGCCCCGGGTGCGGCGGGGATGGGCAAACCGAGGTATTGGGATACGGCTATTCTCGGAGGTTGCCGAGACATACTCGTACTGGGTCTAGGTGGAATGACAGCTCTTACTTCAGCATCCAATGATCCGCACCTCTATCATCCCGGCTCTTTGCCCCTCAAATACTGCAAATCTTCCCCTATCCGTCCCACAGAGGAAAGTTGTTCTGAGAGGATGTGAAGGTTTTCATTGTTTTTAAGTTGAAAAACTTTGGTTTGAAATTTTGCTGCTGCAGGCCGAGAGCATCTTTTGTTACCTTGCGAGATGGGATTCTTTTCCCCCCCTCCCCCCTACCCAAAAGGAAGTAAAAAACTCATTCTCTTTGCTTCATTTTTTCCTGGGCTGCCTTAGTCTTTTTCTTCCTTCTGTTTTTTGAAAATTTGTTTCTGGACTTCTGTTTTTTTCACCTTCACATTTACACCCCAGCTCACTGTGGGTCTCGGGTCAGCGTGACTATGAAGGCATCTTACTGCTTCTCTTACACATACTTTCAACCCTCCCCCCTATCCTCAAATACATTCACTTTTAGAATTCGGAAAGAAGAGCTTAGTTCAGGAGAGTTCCGCCTTGACAAGTCCCTGCTCCAGTCTTCCTCACGCCCCACCCCACCCCACCAGCACTCATTGCCAATCCCCCTCCCCAAGTTCCTCCCCTGCCTTGAGAAGGGGCTGGAGGGGTGGACGGGAGCGGCCGGGGTAGGGGCGGCGTCTTGGGGAAAAGAGAGCAGATAGCACCTTCTCTCCTGGCATCGACCCCAGGGAGTTTTTCTTTTTTAACCAAACGTTTTTTAAACTTTTTTTTAAATGTCCCAGATGTTTATCTCGGGAGCTGAAGGACTGGGGAACCCTGGAGCCCTGCAGGCTGAGAGAGCCTGGCATTGGGAAGGGGAAACGCCCATGGGCGGGAGCCAACTTGCATCCGGGCTGCCTTGCCTCTACTCCCCAACAACCCCCTGCAAAGTTAAAAGGGAGCTGGTCATATTAGTCCTTTCTCCTTCATCCTACCCCCAAACTTCTCAGTTAGCCCCAAGGTTTCAGGACTTTACTGATTTAGGCTTAAAGAAGTAAGGGCCTTGCTCCAGGTGCAGTTACCAGAATAGAAGTGTAATCCTTGCCTCCTAAATTTACCCCCCCCCAAAAAAAAGCTCTCTATTCCGAAACTGTTTTGTTCTAGAAAGCTTCTCTCTGGGCCTTGATGAAGTGTCTTCCTTATAACTGAGGAGTTTGGAGAAATGTGTAGAGTATTCCTCTTGCTCAATGTGCAATCTCTATTCCTCTTTGTTAGGCTCAGTATATTCACTATCTACCCTTAAAAACCTGTGAGCTTGGATGAAAAACATTTAGGTTGGTGAGAAGGTTGGGATAGTCAAGATTCAGCTCCTCCAAGAAGAAGGCTAACTTCACCACTTAAGTAAAAGCTCTTGTCCTATCTTGCAGTTGTGTTCTTCTGGAAAAAAAGCCTGTTGAAATGGGATCTGGAGGGTGTTAATTCAGATCCTGCCTCTCCCATTTATTATTTGTGTGACCAACCAGGAGACCAGGACAAGTCTCTCTGGGCCTCAGTTTTTCTTCTTTCTGGTGTGGGGCAGGATGGGGCACGAAGTCTGTGAACATCTAACACAATACTTGAGCCATAGTAGGTGCTTAATAAATGCTTGCTAATTCATTAACTCTAAGGTTCTTTCCAGCCTCAAAATCTATTATTATCCTATGAATTGTTACTCAGATATTTCATTCAAATGCCTCTCAAGCCCCCAGATTATAAACTCTTACATGGAAAGTACCTTGTCATTGATGCTGTGGGGAG